>NC_091325.1:31380127-31489506 GCF_038502225.1 Cherax quadricarinatus | reverse complement strand
ATAGCAGATGAACAAGGAGGCTTTAGGAAAGGTAGGGGGTGTGTGGCCCAGGTGTTTACAGTGAAACATATAAGTGAACAGTATTTAGATAAGGCTAAAGAGGTCTTTGTGGCATTTATGGATTTGGGAAAAGGCGTATGACAGGGTGGATAGGGGGGCAATGTGGCAGATGTTGCAGGTGTATGGTGTAGGAGGTAGGTTACTGAAAGCAGTGAAGAGTTTTTATGAGGATAGTGAGGCTCAAGTTAGAGTATGTAGGAAAGAGGGAAATTATTTCCCAGTAAAAGTAGGCCTTAGACAAGGATGTGTGATGTCACCGTGGTTGTTTAATATATTTATAGATGGGGTTGTAAGAGAAGTAAATGCGAGGGTCTTGGCAAGAGGTGTTGAGTTAAAAGATAAAGAATTACACATAAAGTGGGAGTTGTCACAGTTGCTCTTTGCTGATGACACTGTGCTCTTGGGAGATTCTGAAGAGAAGTTGCAGAGATTGGTGGATGAATTTGGTAGGGTGTGCAAAAGAAGAAAATTAAAAGTGAATACAGGAAAGAGTAAGGTTATGAGGATAACAAAAAGATTAGGTGATGAAAGATTGGATATCAGATTGGAGGGAGAGAGTATGGAGGAGGTGAATGTATTCAGATATTTGGGAGTGGACGTGTCAGCAGATGGGTCTATGAAAGATGAGGTGAATCATAGAACTGATGAGGGGAAAAGGGTGAGCGGTGCACTTAGGAGTCTGTGGAGACAAAGAACTTTGTCCTTGGAGGCAAAGAGGGGAATGTATGAGAGTATAGTTTTACCAACGCTCTTATATGGGTGTGAAGCATGGGTGATGAATGTTGCAGCGAGGAGAAGGCTGGAGGGAGTGGAGATGTCATGTCTGAGGGCAATGTGTGGTGTGAATATAATGCAGAGAATTCGTAGTTTGGAAGTTAGGAGGAGGTGCAGGATTACCAAAACTGTTATCCAGAGGGCTGAAGAAGGGTTGTTGAGGTGGTATATATATATATATATATATATATATATATATATATATATATATATATATATATATGTATATATATATATATATATATATATATATATATATATATATATATATATATATATATATATATAAGGAGTTACCACTTCTAGAACTGTCCTGGGGACCCTTATCCTCAGAGAAAAGAATAAACTTGCTTCAGGGAAAACTCAAGGTTCTCCCTGAAGCTGTATGAAAATTTTCTCATACCACCCCTTATATTTTATATATATTTTATTTAAAGACAAAATACATTGACAAAATACAATTGGAGATAAAACAACACAGATAACAACTCAAAGCTACAGCTCGAATACTTCATCCAGCTCCCCTGCAGTGGGCCGCGTGCCCAGAATGCTGCAGGTATTTCCCTTTTGGATTGCAACACTGAGTCTCTGGAAAAAGAATCTGGCCGCCCTGTGGTCCTTGGTTTCTATGATGAATTTTTCACCCAGCTCTTTGAGGAACTTCAGAGCACACTTACCCCATGCTCCAGGGGTTTCCGACCTTATTGGGATGAAGTTATAGCAAAGGGGAAATTCTTCATATTTGCGGATCTTCTGGGTCTCCCTGTGGCTGGCAGCTCCACCCCCTTCAGCTACGGAGTATGGCAAGTAGGTGTCTACCAATGTGGCGGCACAGGTGTAGTCCCAGGCAATTTGTTTTCCATCCTTCCAGGGTAGCATAGTGGCTCCATCAGGATGCTTTTGACTTCCGTCAGACCTCTGCACTTGGGGTTCCCGGTGGGCTGGACAATGGGCTAGGGCGAGGCTTCTCTTTATAATGCCGTTGACCTCCTCATGTCTGGTGTACTTCCCTTCTGATGTGTGACACACGAGACCATGAAGTCCGAATTGATCAGCCGTTGCCCTGCCGCAAATACACCTATGTTCGGTGAGGATGGGGGCGCTAGGCGAGGAGCAACATCAATCCGGATGGCCTGTGGGTCGAGTCGAGTGCACAGGGAGGAACTGGAACAGCTAGAAGGAAATCTCCAGAGTGTGGTGCCTTCACCGCTAGGAGACAAGCTTCGTCCTTTCCTGAATCGCTGGTGAGCATTATATTGGCTAAATTTTCCATGATTAGTTCGTCCCAGTGGGACTGTTTGTGCTCTTTGGGAGGAGCTGGTCTACTAGAGGAGTCTGCAAGGGTGTCCTACCGCATGACTGCTTCAGTGAACCTTTGGTATTGAGCTCTTACTGCGCCTCTCAAGCATTCGGGGACAGTCTTCTTGACTAATCCACTGGAAGCCAAACACGAAGACAGAAATGCAGGTAAAGCTACCTGCATTGCCTTGTGTATCCCTATACCTCCCAGTCGCATTGGGAGGGTTGCCTGATCCCACTGTCGATCCTCTAGTGGCAGATTCAGTGCCTTCTTAAAGGTTGATCTCAAGTGTACATCACATTCATCGAGTGTTGGGTTGTTAAAAGAGGGTGCACACCTCAGGAAGTAAGTGAGTCTTGGCATAGTAAGACACCTTATGAGGAGATACAGGGCATCATGGGCATCAAGATTGCTTATTATCTCCATTCTCTTCAGGTCATTCAATTTGTCCTTGAGGACCGTGTCGATTCCTCGGTGACCCAGCTGTGCTCCCAAGAGGGTACTGGTGGATGGAGTGGTAGTAGAGACTTCTGGGAGCATTGTTCGCACATCATTGATTATTTCCTGGTTCGTTGTGATGATTTCACATTTGGAGGGATTGAGGATGAGCCCCAAGGTTTCTCCCTGTGACTTCACCAGTTGCAGGTCCTCTATCAGGGACTCTTCAGTACCTTCCAGAGTGCCATCATCCAGGTACCAAATATTAAGCTCACTGCAGAGGCTAGAAGAGAAGTGGAGCGAGTGGATCACCCTGCTGAACACCTTCTGATGAGGGAATTTCATGTTCGCCAAACAAAAAGAATTGAGGGTTTGCTGTAGCCAGCGAAAATGAAGAGGAAAAGACTAGGGAACGGCCTTGTTTTCTGGTAGGTTCCTGATGTAGGCCCTTCCTGCTTAAACTGCTGCTTCACTTCCTGAGAGTCCCCAGAGCCCAGTTGGTGTGGCTGGAGTAATCTGGCAGCTTCTAGGTGAATGTTTCTTACTGCTGCTTTGGCAACTAGATGGCAAAGAGTGTTACCAACAGCAATGGGTCTAATTCCCCTATCCTTTTACATAAAAAGCCTATCCTAGCCAACCTACCCAGAAGAACTATTAAAGAACTGTTAAACACTAACAACTAAATACTTTTAGTAGTTATAGACTAGCTAGTTAGGAGAGTTGTAAAATGTTGTAAATAACCACCACCATGAAAATCTGTATAGTCTGCAGACAGGGTAACAGACGAAGTCATGCCTGGATTCCATGCAATCTCTGTGGTCCCATAGGTTGTGCAGAAACTTTAAACCTGTAACCACTTTTGATATAAATTCAGAGAAATGTTTTTGGGTCTGCCCAAACGAGATACACCTGTATGAGAAAATTATACCTATATTAAAAAACAAGGACACCAATAAAATATCCTTCTTGGAAGACATGTCAGCCTGGTATAGCAGCTAGGAAAATAAAATGGGTGGTTTGGATGGGGCTGTCTTGGAGAGTAGTGCTCCTGGAGAACCATAACACCTCGGATCAAGAGACATGACCCAAAAAGTGGAGGGCATCACCGCCAGCCCCACATCCACTAAAACAGTCCCTATAACAACATAAAACAGAGGCGAGGCGTCACAGCCAACACCTAAAAAAACGTAGCATACCTTACCCAGGCATGACACTTGATGTGACTACCCCCAAAACACACACACTAAGGAATCCTGATAGCTCCAGCTCAACCTGCCCTTCTCCTTTGGGTAGTCCGGGGTTCCATCTACTCGTCTACCGCAAATTACTGCAAAATAAGAACAGATAAGTGATCTATTCACTACATCGTGTATATTAAACATGAGACAAGACATCAGCAACCCCATTCTCTGCTCCCTTCATATAATGGATTACAAGATTAAGAGGCTGGAGAAACAAGGCCCATCTCGAGTCTCTTTGAACGTGGTTCCTTATTAAATGAAGGTAACGTAAAGGATTATGGTCACTATAAACCATACCAGGATGAGACCCTGTTACATATGCAGAAACATTTTGCACTGCCCCAAGCAAGGCCAGAGCCTCCTTTGCTATGGTGGCATAGCTCCTTGGTGCCTGTTACGTTTTGCCGAGAAGTAGCTTAGTAGCATTACTTGCCCTGCTCTACCCTGCAACAAGACTGCCCCCACCCCTGTATCATTTTGTAAAACCCAGGGTGGGTAACCCAGGATTACACATAGAAATCTTGGGGGTTAATGGCATACAAAAGGTTCATGCACAGAGGTATTAAAGTTACAAATATGTGTGTCCTTGGCACACATGGTCATGGGAATCAGATGACCCCCCACGTTTCATTCACACATTTTGCGTGTAGTTCACAAAGAGGAGACAGATCAACCTTATTTCTTAAATGTACCTGGCGGCAGTCAGTGCACTTGTTCAAGGTATCAACTAGTGTGAGACCCGTAAAAGACAACGTCCACCGACACTCTCGCTGGGTACAAACACAGTCTCTAGAAATAAACACTTCACTTCCTTCAAATAACCTATTTCACCCCAGCTTACATCATGCCAGGCCTGCTGACGTTGCACAAATTCCCAAACCTCTGCCTCATGGGGGTTAACATGGCCCCCATTTTCAGCATCCCAAAACTCTTTCACTAAGGTGCACCATGGCTGAGCCACCACTACAACCCGTCTTTCAGAAGATCCAAACCTTCCACAATCTCGTACAATTTTCCTGCTTACATCATCTTTCTCAGGGACCTTATCCACCATCATTTTGAAGCCACTACACAGTTCCATCATAGCCTTCCCAGGACGCGGCTCCAATGCCAATCCCATCTCTCCAGCTTCCAGAATATGTAGCACCACCTCATGGTCCCACGTCATCCTGGGCGGACTGGTAGGCTGGTGCACTAGTGCCATCGACCTCATCTTAGCCAAACAGTTTCTGAAATTGAGAAAAAAACACCGAGGGGGAACATCACCATCCTCACGTAGCCCATGACTTAATGATTCAAGAGTGCTTCCCCACACGGTAATGAAAAGGAGGGGAATACCCTTATCCCAGTCCTTCTGGTACTGGGTAAAACAAACGTGCCTTGTCCTGAGAAACTGGGAAAACCACTGTACATTTCTTTGACTCCTAGAGTGATATACATTGGTAAGTTTAGCCTCAAGTAGTGCAAAGCCTGAGAGACAAAAATGTTTCACCAGAAATCTCAAAACCACACACACAAAATCATTCAGAAAGGGTATAGACTGGCAACCTGTTAGGAAAAGAATTTATTAATAAACACTGATTATTCAGCTCTCCCTTCTGCTATGGCCACTTGGACACAGGTCCTCTTATAAAGAGTCTTCCTCATGTGATCAACTCTGCAAAATAAACATTCGGTAAATTTGGGAACCACGTCCTCAGCAACAGCTGATAACTGAGTAGCTTTCAGAAGGTCACAACCTTCCTGGGCCTCACTCAGCTGCTGCAGAGTCAGGGAATTTTTTCCCACATCAGCACCAAGACCACTTCTCCAACTGAGTTCTGGCTGAGCCGGTTCATCACTGCCCAGAGTCTCCTACAGGTCAGACTCAATGAACAAGTTCCCCAGGCCCAAACCATCACCACAGTCTGCAGAAGGGTCACAGGGAGGCACAGTTTCTGCCTTGTTCCCCTGTTTAATCCTAGAACACACTGAAAATTTTTCAGGCATCGTTGCTCCAGTTTGGTCATTACCAGTTTGTCAAGCAGGGACCTGCAAAACTAAACATTTCTCACTTTTGAGGAGTCCCACAACGTTGTTGCCTAGAAGATCAACTCCTGCAAAAGGTGCATCTTCTGCAATACCTACAAGTAGGCACCCAGGCTGGTACGCAGACTCCAACTATAACCTGTGCACTGGAGTCCTGACAGGGAATCCGGTAATCCCTTTAAGAAAAATGTCCAACCCGGTGTAGGTGTCATCTGACACTGGCAATACACCCCTGCGAAGCAAGGTGTATGTGCTACCAGTGTCCCTCAAAGACATAACACCTGTTACCCTACCTTCATTTTGGTGTATGGCCACAGTAGACTTACTTGAATAGACCTTCTTCTTTTGATACCTTGGGGCAAGACTGCAATGCAAGCAACATCATGTGTAACTGGTGTACTTACTGGAGAAGCATCTGCTGCAGCCTGGTCCCTAAGCAGTGATAAGGTTTAAAAGCGCCCTGCACACTTGACATAGGCTGTGGCCCGTGACGTAGGAGAACTGGACTCTTTCTACCTGTCCCCGGTAGTCATGGACCTGTGACAGCTGACTTAAAACCTTCCTGGGTAGGTACCGGAAAATTAGGCTTATTAAAACTCTGGTGGTTATTAGGCTGGAAAATAGGTGGCTTAAACTTCTGAAAGTTCTTATTTCTACTCACTGGTGAAGAAAACTTACCATTATTAGCATGTGATGAGTGGTAACTACTACCAAATTTATGGTTATCTAAAAATCTATCCCCCAGCTCTAAAGCATTATTAAAATCATCCAGATCCTTTTCCTCAAGATATGCCTTAAGGTCAGGAAGAAAATTTCTCAAAAGATCCTCTAACAAAATTAAGGTAATTACACCCTCATAATTGCCTACCACCCCCTTTGAGCGACATCACCTATTTAGAAGTGACATCTTCTCCTTACCATATTCCACCAAAGACTGCCCTGACTGAAACTTTAGTCCTCTAAACTTCTAGAACATAACATAAGAAAGGAGGAACACTGCAGGAGGTCTGCTGGCCCATACTAGGCAGGTCCTTTACAATTCATCCCACTAACAAAACATTTACCCAACCCAATTTTCAATGCTACCCAAGAAATAAGCTCTGATGTGAAAGTCCCACTCAAATCCAACCCTTCCCACTCATGTACTTATCCAACCTAGATTTGAAACTACCCAAAGTCCTAGCCTCAATAACCCAACTAGGTAGACTGTTCCACTCATCAACTACCCTATTTCCAAATGTTGGCTTATCAAATGTTGCTGGTACCTTTCCAGCAACATTTGATAAGCCAATAAAACTACCTCTTTTAGTTTATGATAATCAGAAAAGGCCGATCCTTCTAAAGAACTAACGGCCTGTAACCCTTTACCAACTAACTTGGTTCTTGCTAATGTCGCCCATTCCTTTTCCGGCCAAACTTGGGATTTGGCCGTACTTTCAAATAACAGGAAAAACTGGTCTGGGTCTTTCTCTAGGAATTTGGGCACAAATTTTATGGCTTTATCCAAATGAAAAACATCTACCCTCATGTCTGTGGCTGGGTGAGAAGCAAGCTGCCTCTCTTTAGTTCTTTCTTGAGCCCTAAACTCCTCTAAGACTCTCTGTTCCTGGATCTTTGTGCGTTCAATCCTTAACCGTTCTTTTTCTTCCACAACTAGGGCTAATTTCATTCGTATAAGTGATGCTTTCTTATCCAGGTTCCTAACCTGGGGATTTGATTCTAGGTTACCTTCCAAATGCATGTCATCCCCAGAATTTTCACCAGTGTCAGCCATTTTGGGAAATAATAGCACCAAATCTTACTACCAGCCACAGAACTTACTGATATAAAATAATAAAGCACACAGCAAGGTACATATACTGAAGTAGTATATTCACAAGGAGTTGTCATGTGACTCCCTCAAATTAAACAGGATTGCACACAACAAGAAAACCCTGGCAGAAAAAATGGAGCTATTGCACCTGCAAAGGAAAATTATTCCCAGAAAATTAGGTACTCATAACCCATTAAAAATCAGCAAGATTGCACCTGCAAGGGTAAATTATGCACAAAATATCAGGTATTAATAACACCCTAAAAATTAACAATATTGCACACAAAGATAAATTATCATTTTAGTATGAGTATTACAGTGAATGCTTCCTGTAACCAACCCAGTAAAGAATGATTATTGACTCTCCAGGTTGCAAACTTGAATTACCACATAAAACTTGATAATTCTCCCATATACAGGCCCCCATGTTACACAGAAATGTGGGATACCTGGGGGCTTGAGCCTTGTCTAAGGGCAAAGGTAAAAGTTACACACATCTCAAGCATAAACAGGCCACCCAGGGCTATCCCAGTCGAAACAGAAAGCGCTAAACCAGCATTTGTTATTTCAATGGGTTGGTTAACAGAGGGTTAGGCAAAAATCCTAGTTAGGAAAATATATATATTTATTCGTCATAACACTATATACACATTCGAGAAAACACCTTCATATATCTCCTATCCTAAACGCCCAAATAGCGGAGCACAAGAAAAGGGCAGCTGGAGAGTCCCGGAAAACATAAATACTTAGCCTAGCAACGTCAGGCCTTCACTACTAAAACACCGACCCCATTTCTTATTTCCTCACTCATCCCACCGCACCCTGACCATGTCAGAGCCTAGGTGGGCATACAGGTAAACCATAGAAGAGCCTATGGCCTGAGTTAGCTAAATAAAAGGAGTAAACAACTACAAAACTTAGCTTACTTCCTGGCAGGATTTCCTTACAATTACCATTTAAGTACCATACAGTACCCCCAAATGACTTATAAAATTATGCTTTACAATTATAACATTCATAATATTATGGCACTCTTCTCTACTGTATATACATTACAATGTCATGCAGAACTCTACATCACACCTGGGCACACTCAAGCACTTTGTGAGAATCTTCAAGGCATCGTAAGTGTCAAGATTGCCGTTCGCCGTCACCCACTGCGGCAGGATGACCCGAGAAACAAGACACACTCAGGACCACGTTGTGTAAAATTTCTATATTTTCACAACGATTCAAATCTTTTTGTAGGTATAAGTATATAATATGAGAACATGTTTTTGCTGGACCAGCGCCCAGCTCAGAGTTGAGCTTTATCAAGTCAAAGGATAATTATTACGCATACAACATGTGTTCATTGCGGGTGAGAAAACAGAACACTGAGGTCAGCTCACCGGTCTTATTTAGGTCAGAACTGTTTCCCAAGTAATACAATGTGTGCCATGGGCTTTGTTTAGTAGTTGCGCCAGTGATCTCTGATTCCAGTGATCCCCTTATTTAATTCACTGTTAGTATTTAATGCACTGCTGACAAGCTGCAAGATTAGCAATTAACTCGATTAATTAGCGGACGGAGGCTCAGTCCTTCATCCCTTGTGCTGAATAACTCATACAGGTTCAGCTTTACAAAAATATATTTCACCATGCCATAACCTGTGTATGTTTATTCCGTTGCACGACTCACACATTGTTTAAGTAATCAGTCCTAAAAGCGTATTGGGATTCCTCCCAATACTGGTAAATAACCTGTCACTGCCCATTTAAATTTAAATACGTAAATTATTGGGAACTCTTAAAATCCATTAAATTTTCCTTTACTGTCGTGGGGGTGAGAAAGATATATCAATACTTTACTTGCTGGGCGGCTTGCTACACCCCAGCTAGGAGCCTGACCCTGCAGCTAGGAGGTACCCCCCGCAGCTAAGACCTATATCGAGCAGCTAGGAGCTACACAATGAAGCTGGGAGCTATGTAAAGTAGCTAAGAGCTACACCTCGCAGCTAGGAGCGACAACCTAGCAGCAATTAGAATCTAAATCTGCAATTAGAATCTAAATATAACAGCTAGGAGCTACATCTCACAGCTAGCAGCTACACCCCAGCTAGGAGCTACACCTTGCAGCTAGGAGCTACATCCCGCAGCTAGGAACTATATAGAGCAGATAGGACTACACCTCGACGCTAGGAGCTACATCCCACAGCTAGGAACTATACCTCGTGGCTAGGAGCTACACACCGCATGTAGTAACTAGACCCTGCAACACAACACAGCTAGGAGCTTCCAAAGGAGCTAGAAGCTATACCTCTCAAGTAGCAGCTAAGCTACGCAGCTAGGAACTAGACCCTGCAGCTAGGAGCAACATAACACAGCTAGGAACTTCCCAAGGAGCTAGGAGATATATCCTGCAACTAGCAGCTAAACTACGCAGCTAGGAGCTACAAAACACAGCTAGAAGCTTCAACTAGGAGCTACACCCCACAGCTAGAAGCTACGCAACGCAGCTAGGAGCTACGCCCATTAGTTGACTCTTTAAGCTATAAGGCAGCTCGGCGTAACACCATATAACTATAAGCTATACAAAGCAGATACGTTCAAAAACCTGAAGATAAACCATACCACGGGCGGGGTTAGACCCCGCGATCACAGAGTCAACAAAAACCCAGTTCCTGGTATGATTTGTTTGCAATCGTGTCATGACGACTTGGCGAACCCTGAAGACAGGAGCAACAAAAATGAACAAGGAGATACACCCAACTGCTAGATGATACACTACACCCAACTGCTAGGTGATACACTACACCCCACTGCTAGGTGATACACTACACCCCACTGCTAGGTGATACACTACACCCCACTGCTAGGTGATACACTACACCCAACTGCTAGGTGATACACTACACCCCACTGTTAGGTGATACACTACACCCCACTGCTAGGTGATACACTACACCCCACCGCTAGGTGATACACTACATCCCACAGCTGGGTGATACACTACACCCTACTGCTAGGTGATAGATACACTACACACCACTGCTAGGTGATACACTACACCCCACTGCTAGGTGATACACTACACCCCACTGCTGGGTGATACACTACACCCCACTGCTAGGTGATACACTACACCGCACTGCTAGGTGATACACTACACCCCACTGCTGGGTGATACACTACACCCCACTGCTAGGTGATACACTACATCCCACTGCTAGGTGATACACTACATCCCACTGCTAGGTGATAAACTACACCCCACTGCTAGGTGATACACTACACCCCACAGCTAGGTGATACACTACACCCCACTGCTAGGTGATACACTACACCCCACTGCTAGGTGATACACTACACACCACTGCTAGGTGATACACTACACCCAACTGCTAGGTGATACACTACACCCCACTGCTAGGTGATACACTACACCCCACTGCTAGGTGATACACTACACCCCACTGCTAGGTGATACACTACACCCCACTGCTAGGTGATACACTACACCCCACTGCTAGGTGATACACTACACCCCAATGCTAGGTGATACACTACATCCCACTGCTAGGTGATACACTACACCCCACTGCTAGGTGATACACTACACCCCTCTGCTAGGTGATACACTACACCCCACTGGTAGGTGATACACTACACCCCACTGCTAGGTGATACACTACACCCCATTGCTAGGTGATACACTACACCCCACTGCTAGGTGATACACTACACCCCACTGCTAGGTGATACACTACACCCCACTGCTAGGTGATACACTACACCCCACTGCTAGGTGATACACTGCACCCCACTGCTAGGTGATACACTACACCCCACTGCTAGGTGATACACTACACCCCACTGCTAGGTGATGCACTACACCCCACTGCTAGGTGATACACTACACCCCACTGCTAGGTGATACACTACACCCCACTGCTAGGTGATACACTACACCCCACTGCTAGGTGATACACTGCACCCCACTGCTAGGTGATACACTACACCCCACTGCTGGGTGATACACTACATCTCACTGCTAAGTGATACACTACATCTCACTGCTAGGTGATACACTACATCCCTCTGCTAGGTGATAAATACACCCCACTGCTAGGTGATACACTACACCCCACTGCTAGGTGATACACTGCACCCCACTGCTAGGTGATACACTACATCCCACTGCTAGGTGATACACTACACCCTACTGCTAGGTGATGCACTACACCCCACTGCTAGGTGATACAGTACACCCCACTGCTAGGTGATACACTACACCCCACTGCTAGGTGATGCACTACACCCCAATGCTAGGCGATACACTACACCCCACTGCTAGGTGATACACTACACACCACTGCTAGGTGATACACTACACCCCACTGCTAGGTGATACACTGCACCCCACTGCTAGATGATACACTACACCCCACTGCTAGGTGATTCACTACACCCCACTGCTAGGTGATACACTGCACCCCACTGCTAGGTGATACACTACATCCCACTGCTAGGTGATACACTACACCCAACTGCTAGGTGATACACTACACCCCTCTGCTAGGTGATACACTGCACCCCACTGCTAGGTGATACACTACACCCCACTGCTAGGTGATACACTACACCCCACTGCTAGGTGATACACTACACCCCACTGCTAGGTGATACACTACACCCCACTGCTAGGTGATACACTACACCCCAATGCTAGGTGATACACTACATCCCACTGCTAGGTGATACACTACACCCCACTGCTAGGTGATACACTACACCCCACTGCTAGGTGATACACTACACAACACTGCTAGGTGATACACTACACCCCATTGCTAGGTGATACACTACACCCCACTGCTAGGTGATACACTACACCCCACTGCTAGGTGATACACTACACCCCACTGCTAGGTGATACACTACACCCCACTGCTAGATGATACGCTACACCCCACTGCTAGGTGACACACTACACCCCACTGCTAGGTGATACACTACACCCCACTGCTGGGTGATACACTACATCTCACTGCTAGGTGATACACTACATCTCACTGCTAGGTGATACACTACATCCCACTGCTAGGTGATAAATACACCCCACTGCTAGGTGATACACTACACCCCACTGCTAGGTGATACACTACACCCCACTGCTGGGTGATACACTACATCTCACTGCTAGGTGATACACTACATCTCACTGCTAGGTGATACACTACATCCCACTGCTAGGTGATAAATACACCCCACTGCTAGGTGATACACTACACCCCACTGCTAGGTGATACACTGCACCCCACTGCTAGGTGATACACTACATCCCACTGCTAGGTGATACACTACACCCCACTGCTAGGTGATGCACTACACCCCACTGCTAGGTGATACACTACACCCCACTGCTAGGTGATACACTACACCCCACTGCTAGGTGATGCACTACACCCCAATGCTAGGCGATACACTACACCCCACTGCTAGGTGATACACTACACACCACTGCTAGGTGATACACTACACCCCACTGCTAGGTGATACACTGCACCCCACTGCTAGATGATACACTACACCCCACTGCTAGGTGATTCACTACACCCCACTGCTAGGTGATACACTGCACCCCACTTCTAGGTGATACACTACATCCCACTGCTAGGTGACACACTACACCCAACTGCTAGGTGATACACTACACCCCTCTGCTAGGTGATACACTACACCCCACTGCTAGGTGATACACTACACCCCACTGCTAGGTGATACACTACACCCCACTGCTAGGTGATACACTACACCCCACTGCTAGGTGATACACTACACCCCACTGCTAGGTGATACACTACACCCCAATGCTAGGTGATACACTACATCCCACTGCTAGGTGATACACTACACCCCACTGCTAGGTGATACACTACACCCCTCTGCTAGGTGATACACTACACCCCACTGCTAGGTGATACAATACACCCCACTGCTAGGTGATACACTACACCCCACTGCTAGGTGATACACTACACAACACTGCTAGGTGATACACTACACCCCATTGCTAGGTGATACACTACACCCCACTGCTAGGTGATACACTACACCCCACTGCTAGGTGATACACTACACCCCACTGCTAGGTGATACACTACACCCCACTGCTAGGTGATACGCTACACCCCACTGCTAGGTGATACACTACACCCCACTGCTAGGTGATACACTACACCCCACTGCTGGGTGATACACTACATTTCACTGCTAGGTGATACACTTCATCTCACTGCTAGGTGATACACTACATCCCACTGCTAGGTGATAAATACACCCCACTGCTAGGTGATACACTACACCCCACTGCTAGGTGATACACTGCACCCCACTGCTAGGTGATACACTACATCCCACTGCTAGGTGATATACTACACCCCACTGCTAGGTGATGCACTACACCCCACTGCTAGGTGATACACTACACCCCACTGCTAGGTGATACACTACACCCCACTGCTAGGTGATACACTACACCCCACTGCTAGGTGATACACTGCACCCCACTGCTAGGTGATACACTACACCCCACTGCTGGGTGATACAGTACATCTCACTGCTAGGTGATACACTACATCTCACTGCTAGGTGATACACTACATCCCACTGCTAGGTGATAAATACACCCAACTGCTAGGTGATACACTACACCCCACTGCTAGGTGATACACTGCACCCCACTGCTAGGTGATACACTACATCCCACTGCTAGGTGATACACTACACCCCACTGCTAGTTGATGCACTACACCCCACTGCTAGGTGATACACTACACCCCACTGCTAGGTGATACACTACACCCCACTGCTAGGTGATGCACTACACCCCAATGCTAGGCGATACACTAAACCCCACTGCTAGGTGATACACTACACACCACTGCTAGGTGATACACTACACCCCACTGCTAGGTGATACACTGCACCCCACTGCTAGATGATACACTACACCCCACTGCTATGTGATGCACTACACCCCACTGCTAGGTGATACACTACACCCCACTGCTAGGTGATACACTACACCCCACTGCTAGGTGATACACTGCACCCCACTGCTAGGTGATACACTACATCCCACTGCTAGGTGATTCACTACACCCCACTGCTAGGTGATACACTACACCCCACTGCCAGGTGATGCACTACACCTCACTGCTAGGTGATACACTACACCCCACTGCTAGGTGATACACTACATCCCACTGCTAGGTGATACACTACACCCCACTGCTAGGTGATACACTACATCCCACTGCTTGGTGATACACTACACCCCACTGCTAGGTGATACACTACACACCACTGCTAGGTGATACACTACACCCAACTGCTAGGTGATACACTACACCCCACTGCTAGGTGATACACTACACCCCACTGCTAGGTGATACACTACACCCCACTGCTAGGTGATACACTACACCCCACTGCTAGGTGATACACTACACCCCACTGCTAGGTGATACACTACACCCCAATGCTAGGTGATACACTACATCCCACTGCTAGGTGATACACTACACCCCACTGCTAGGTGATACACTACACCCCTCTGCTAGGTGATACACTACACCCCACTGGTAGGTGATACACTACACCCCACTGCTAGGTGATACACTACACCCCATTGCTAGGTGATACACTATACCCCACTGCTAGGTGATACACTACACCCCACTGCTAGGTGATACACTACACCCCACTGCTAGGTGATACACTACACCCCACTGCTAGGTGATACACTGCACCCCACTGCTAGGTGATACACTACACCCCACTGCTAGGTGATACACTACACCCCACTGCTAGGTGATGCACTACACCCCACTGCTAGGTGATACACTACACCCCACTGCTAGGTGATACACTACACCCCACTGCTAGGTGATACACTACACCCCACTGCTAGGTGATACACTGCACCCCACTGCTAGGTGATACACTACACCCCACTGCTGGGTGATACACTACATCTCACTGCTAAGTGATACACTACATCTCACTGCTAGGTGATACACTACATCCCTCTGCTAGGTGATAAATACACCCCACTGCTAGGTGATACACTACACCCCACTGCTAGGTGATACACTGCACCCCACTGCTAGGTGATACACTACATCCCACTGCTAGGTGATACACTACACCCTACTGCTAGGTGATGCACTACACCCCACTGCTAGGTGATACAGTACACCCCACTGCTAGGTGATACACTACACCCCACTGCTAGGTGATGCACTACACCCCAATGCTAGGCGATACACTACACCCCACTGCTAGGTGATACACTACACACCACTGCTAGGTGATACACTACACCCCACTGCTAGGTGATACACTGCACCCCACTGCTAGATGATACACTACACCCCACTGCTAGGTGATTCACTACACCCCACTGCTAGGTGATACACTGCACCCCACTGCTAGGTGATACACTACATCCCACTGCTAGGTGATACACTACACCCAACTGCTAGGTGATACACTACACCCCTCTGCTAGGTGATACACTGCACCCCACTGCTAGGTGATACACTACACCCCACTGCTAGGTGATACACTACACCCCACTGCTAGGTGATACACTACACCCCACTGCTAGGTGATACACTACACCCCACTGCTAGGTGATACACTACACCCCAATGCTAGGTGATACACTACATCCCACTGCTAGGTGATACACTACACCCCACTGCTAGGTGATACACTACACCCCACTGCTAGGTGATACACTACACAACACTGCTAGGTGATACACTACACCCCATTGCTAGGTGATACACTACACCCCACTGCTAGGTGATACACTACACCCCACTGCTAGGTGATACACTACACCCCACTGCTAGGTGATACACTACACCCCACTGCTAGATGATACGCTACACCCCACTGCTAGGTGACACACTACACCCCACTGCTAGGTGATACACTACACCCCACTGCTGGGTGATACACTACATCTCACTGCTAGGTGATACACTACATCTCACTGCTAGGTGATACACTACATCCCACTGCTAGGTGATAAATACACCCCACTGCTAGGTGATACACTACACCCCACTGCTAGGTGATACACTACACCCCACTGCTGGGTGATACACTACATCTCACTGCTAGGTGATACACTACATCTCACTGCTAGGTGATACACTACATCCCACTGCTAGGTGATAAATACACCCCACTGCTAGGTGATACACTACACCCCACTGCTAGGTGATACACTGCACCCCACTGCTAGGTGATACACTACATCCCACTGCTAGGTGATACACTACACCCCACTGCTAGGTGATGCACTACACCCCACTGCTAGGTGATACACTACACCCCACTGCTAGGTGATACACTACACCCCACTGCTAGGTGATGCACTACACCCCAATGCTAGGCGATACACTACACCCCACTGCTAGGTGATACACTACACACCACTGCTAGGTGATACACTACACCCCACTGCTAGGTGATACACTGCACCCCACTGCTAGATGATACACTACACCCCACTGCTAGGTGATTCACTACACCCCACTGCTAGGTGATACACTGCACCCCACTTCTAGGTGATACACTACATCCCACTGCTAGGTGACACACTACACCCAACTGCTAGGTGATACACTACACCCCTCTGCTAGGTGATACACTACACCCCACTGCTAGGTGATACACTACACCCCACTGCTAGGTGATACACTACACCCCACTGCTAGGTGATACACTACACCCCACTGCTAGGTGATACACTACACCCCACTGCTAGGTGATACACTACACCCCAATGCTAGGTGATACACTACATCCCACTGCTAGGTGATACACTACACCCCACTGCTAGGTGATACACTACACCCCTCTGCTAGGTGATACACTACACCCCACTGCTAGGTGATACAATACACCCCACTGCTAGGTGATACACTACACCCCACTGCTAGGTGATACACTACACAACACTGCTAGGTGATACACTACACCCCATTGCTAGGTGATACACTACACCCCACTGCTAGGTGATACACTACACCCCACTGCTAGGTGATACACTACACCCCACTGCTAGGTGATACACTACACCCCACTGCTAGGTGATACGCTACACCCCACTGCTAGGTGATACACTACACCCCACTGCTAGGTGATACACTACACCCCACTGCTGGGTGATACACTACATTTCACTGCTAGGTGATACACTTCATCTCACTGCTAGGTGATACACTACATCCCACTGCTAGGTGATAAATACACCCCACTGCTAGGTGATACACTACACCCCACTGCTAGGTGATACACTGCACCCCACTGCTAGGTGATACACTACATCCCACTGCTAGGTGATATACTACACCCCACTGCTAGGTGATGCACTACACCCCACTGCTAGGTGATACACTACACCCCACTGCTAGGTGATACACTACACCCCACTGCTAGGTGATACACTACACCCCACTGCTAGGTGATACACTGCACCCCACTGCTAGGTGATACACTACACCCCACTGCTGGGTGATACAGTACATCTCACTGCTAGGTGATACACTACATCTCACTGCTAGGTGATACACTACATCCCACTGCTAGGTGATAAATACACCCAACTGCTAGGTGATACACTACACCCCACTGCTAGGTGATACACTGCACCCCACTGCTAGGTGATACACTACATCCCACTGCTAGGTGATACACTACACCCCACTGCTAGGTGATGCACTACACCCCACTGCTAGGTGATACACTACACCCCACTGCTAGGTGATACACTACACCCCACTGCTAGGTGATGCACTACACCCCAATGCTAGGCGATACACTAAACCCCACTGCTAGGTGATACACTACACACCACTGCTAGGTGATACACTACACCCCACTGCTAGGTGATACACTGCACCCCACTGCTAGATGATACACTACACCCCACTGCTATGTGATGCACTACACCCCACTGCTAGGTGATACACTACACCCCACTGCTAGGTGATACACTACACCCCACTGCTAGGTGATACACTGCACCCCACTGCTAGGTGATACACTACATCCCACTGCTAGGTGATTCACTACACCCCACTGCTAGGTGATACACTACACCCCACTGCCAGGTGATGCACTACACCTCACTGCTAGGTGATACACTACACCCCACTGCTAGGTGATACACTACATCCCACTGCTAGGTGATACACTACACCCCACTGCTAGGTGATACACTACATCCCACGGCTTGGTGATACACTACACCCCACTGCTAGGTGATACACTACACCCCACTGCTAGGTGATACACTTCACCCCACTGCTAGGTGATACACTACACCCCACTGCTAGGTGATACATTACACCCCACTACTTGGTGATACACTACACCCCACTGCTAGGTGATACACAATACCCCACTGCTAGGTGATACACTACACCCCACTTGCAGGTTCTACACTACACCCCACTGCTAGGTGATACACTATACCCCACTGCTAGGTGATACACTACAACCCACTGGTAGGTGATACACTACACCCCACTGCTAGGTGATAAACTGCACCCCACTGCTAGGTCATACACTTCACCCCACTGCTAGGTGATACACTACTCTCCACTGCTAGGTGATACACTATACTCCACTGTTAGGTGCTACACTACACCCCACTGGTAGGCTCTACACTACACCCCACTGCTAGGTGGTACACTACACCCCACTGCTAGGTGATGCACTACACCCCACTGCTAGGTGATACACTATTCCCCACTGCTAGGTGATACACTACACCCCACTGCTAGGTGCTACACTGCACCTCACTGCTAGGTTCTAGACTACACCCTACTGCTAGGTGATACACTACACCCCACAGCTAGATGATACACTACACCCCACTGCTAGGTGATACACTACACCCCACTGCTAGGTGATACACTACACCCCACTGCTAAGTGATACACTACACCCCATTGCTAGGTGATACACTACACCCCCACTGCTAGGTGATACACTACACCCCACTACTAGGTGATACACTACACCCCACTGCTAGGTGATACACTACACCCCACTTCTAGGTGATACACTTCACCCCACTGCTAGGTGATACACTACACCCCACTGTTAGGTGATACACTACACCCCACTGCTAGGTGATGCACTATTCCCCACTGCAAGGTGCTACACTACACGTCACTGGTGGGTTCTTCACTACAACCCATTGCTATGTGATACACTACACCCCACTTCTAGGTGATGCACTACACCCCACTGCTAGGTGATATACTATACCCAACTACTAGGTGCTACACTACACCCTACTGCTAGGTTGTACACTACACCCCACTGCTAGGTGATACACTACACCCCACTGCTAGGTGATACACTTCACCCCACTGCTGGGTGATACACTACACCCCACTGTTAGGTGATACACTACATCCCACTGCTAGGTGATGCACTGCACCCCACTGCTAGGTCATACACTTCACCCCACTGCTAGGTGATACACTACACCCCACTGCTAGGTGATACACTACATCCCACTGCTAGGTGATGCACTGCACCCCACTGCTAGGTGATACACTACACCCCACTGCTAGGTGATACACTACACCTCACTGCTAGGTGATGCACTACACCCCACTGCTAGGTGATATACTATACCCAACTACTAGGTGCTACACTACACCCTACTGCTAGGTTGTACACTACACCCCACTGCTAGGTGCTACACTACACCCCACTGGTAGGTTCTAGACTACACCCCACTGCTAGGTGATACACTACACCCCACTGCTAGATGATACACTACACCCCACTGCTAGGAAATATACAACACCGTTGAGATAAACATAACAATGCTGAGATGTGCACTACGCTGTTGGGTGATACACAACACTGATGGATGATACACTAAACTGCAGGGAAATACACAACACTGTTGCAATAAACACAACACTGGTAGATGTACACTACACTGCTGGGTGATACACCACACTGCTGGGTGACGCACTGCACTGCTGGGTGATACACAACACTGCTGGATGATACGCTACACTGCAGGGTGATACACTACACTGCTGGGGATACACTACACTGTTGGATGATACACTACACTTCTTGGTGATACACTACACTGCTGGTTGATACACTACACTGCTGGTTGATACACTACACTGCTTGGTGATACACTACACTGCTGGTTGATACACTACACTGCTTGGTGATACACTACACTGCTGGTTGATATACTACACTGCATGGTGATTCACTACACTGTTGTGTGAGACACTACCTGGAGTCTACCTGGAGGGCATTCCGGGGATCAACGTCCCCGCGGCCCGGTCCATGACCAGGCCTCTAGGTGGATCAGGACCTGATCAACGAGGCTGGTACTGCTGGCCGCACGCAATCCAACGTACGAATCACAGCCCTGCTGATCCGGCTCCGTCTTAGGTATCTGTCCAGCTCCCTCTTGAAGACAACCAGGGGTCTTCCCGTAATGCCCCTTATTGCTGGTGGGAGGCTGTTGAACAGTCTTGGGTCCCGGACACTTATTGTTTTTTCTCGTAGTGTACCAGTGCGCCCCTACTTTTCAATGGGGGTTTGTTGCATCGCCTGCCAATCTTTTGCTTTTGTTTGGAGTGATTGCTGTGTGCATATTAAGGACCAGTCCCTCCAGAATCTTCCAGGTGTAGATTATGATATATCTCTCTCGCCTGCGCTCTAGTGAGTATAAGTCAAGTGCTTCCAGGTGCTCCTAGTGTTTGATGGAACTTGTACGTGCAGTAAAGGTTCTCTGTACATTCTCAAGCTCTGCAATTTCACCTGCCTTGAATGGGGATGTTAATGTACAGCAGTATTCCAGCCTAGAAAGAATAAGTGATTTAAAAAGGATCATCATTGGCTTAGCATCTCTTGTCTTGAATGTTCTCATTATCCATCCTATCAGTTTCCTAGAAGATGTGATAGTGGCATTGTTGTGGTCCTTGAAGGTGAGGTCTTCGGACATTACCACACTCAGGTC
Source organism: Cherax quadricarinatus (assembly GCF_038502225.1). Lineage (NCBI taxonomy): Eukaryota > Metazoa > Arthropoda > Malacostraca > Decapoda > Parastacidae > Cherax > Cherax quadricarinatus. Next base: position 31,467,773 of record NC_091325.1, on the reverse strand, counting down.
CTTCACAATACTTTTCCGCTCTATTGTGTGATTGGAGTTTGTAGTATACTCAGTCCTAGTTATTATTTCCTCCAGTTTTCCACAACGGAGTAGCTGGAATTTGTCTTCATTGAACATCATATTGTTCTCTGTTGCCCATTGGAAAACTTGGTTTATATCTTCTTGGAGCTTTGTTGTGTCCTCAATGGATCACACTCTCATGCAGATCCTAGTATCGTCTGCAAAAGATGATACAGTGCTGTGGTTTACATCTCTGTCTATGTCTGATATGAGAATAAGGAGCAGGATAGGTGCGAGTACTGTGCCTTGTGGGATAGAGCTATTCACTATGGCAGCATCTGATTTAACTTCGTTTACCACTACTCTTTGTGTGCGATTGGTTAGGAAGTTGAAGATCCATCTGCCTACTTTGCCGGTTATCCATTTAGCACGCATTTTGTGTGCTATTACACCATGGTCGCACTTGTCAATTTTTTTTTGCAATGTCTATGTATACTACATCCACATTCTGTTTGTTTTCCAGTGCATCTAGTCTGCTATTCTTCTTCTTAGAACTCTTTCAAAGATTTTTATGATGTGGGACGTTAAAGCTATTGGTCTATAGTTCTTAGCTACTGCTTTACTGTCACCTTTATGGAGTGGGGCTATATCTGTTGTTTTTAATGACTGTGGAATCTCGCCTGTGTCTAAGCTCCTTCTCCACAGCATACTTAGGGCCCGTGAGAGGGGTTTCTTGCAGTTTTTAATGAACACCGAGTTTCACGAGTCTGGGCCTGGGGCTGAGTGCATGGGCATGTCATCGATGGTTTCTCAAAGTCTAGTGGAGTTAGGGTTATGTCATAAATGTGGCCTACATTGGCAGGGTTTTGAGGCTCATTCATGAAAAAATTGTTTGGATTGTCTATTTTTAAACTGGTTAGTGTCTCGCTGAACACTGAGTCATACTGCGATTTCAGTATCTCGCTCATTTCTTTGTTGTCGTCAGTGTAGGATCCGTCTTGTCTGAGCAGGGGCTCTATACTAGAAGTGGTTTTTTGACTTGTTTTTGGCATATGAAAAGAAATATTTCGAATTTCTTTCAATTTCATTAATCGCTTTTAGCTCCTCTTGTCTCTCCTGGATCCTGTATGAGTCCTTTAACTTCAGCTCAATATTTTCCACTTCCCTAGTTAGCACTTCCTTCTGTGTATCAGATAATCTGGCATTCTTGAGGAGCTCAATGATTCTTCGTCTTCTCCTGTAGAGGGAGCGTCTCTCTCTCTCTCCCGTTTACTTCTTCTATTCTTTTGTCTTATAGGAATATACCTTGAATATACTTCAGCTACCAGGAGGATGATCTTTTCGAGGCATTGGTTAGGGTCCATGTAATTTAAGATATCCTTCCAGCATGTTTCATTTAGGGCATAGTTTACCTGATCCCAGATGATGATTTTGTTGTTGAAGTTGAATTTGGTAAACTTACCCTCATAACTGTATGCATCTTGCCAATCAGGACTCCTGTGCATGCAAGTCTGGACTTCGATTAGATTGTGATCAGAATTTGTTGTTTTTGATATTGTTATATTCCTTACCCGGTCTTCATTATTTGTAAAAATAAGGTCCAGTGTGTTCTCCAGTCTTGTTGGCTCCACTATCTGCTGACTTAGGGTGTGTTTGTTGCAGAAATTCAGCAGCTCCTGTGTGTGTGTGATCTGTCATCTGAGCTGCCTCCAGGGATTGTTTCTGCTACGACATTATTTGCTATATTCTTCCATTTTGTGTGTCTTAGATTGAAGTCTCCAAGCAGCAAGATGTTTGGGGATGGGGCTGGAAAGTTGTCCAGACAGGAGTCAATTTTTGACAGTTGTTCCTTGAAGTGTTGGGAAGCTGCATCCGGTGGCTTATATACAAGTACAATGACTAAGTTTTGGTTCTCGATTTTTGTTGTCAGAACTCCAACTATATCATTTGTGGTGTTCAGTATCTCTGTGCAAATGAGAGACTCTTTGACATACAGGCCAACCCTCCCTTGTTGGTTGTTCTTTCTGTCGCATCTGAAAAGGTTGTATCCAGGTATCCATATTTCACTGTCAAAGTAATCTTTTGAGTGTGTCTCTGTGAAGGCTGCACACAGTGCATTTGACTCCCCTAGAAGTCCACTAATGAAAGGTATTTTGTTGGTGGATGGCTTAAGGCCCTGTATATTAGCAAATATAAATGAGGTTGTGTTGCATGTTTGTTGGAGGGATTTTGTTGTTGGCATCAGTAGCTGTGAGCCCGGAGGGGCCGCTGGCTGTGCCTCCAGTCCAACAAGGCTCCAAGGTGTGATGAATGGTTTGAAAAACCGACAAGTTGAAGATTGAGACACTTATGCAGCATATGGGAATCATTATTCAGGAAACGTTTCGCCACACAGTGGCTTCATCAGTCCAATACAAAGAGGAAGGCGTAAGGAGAGGAGGAGAATGAGGTAATCAGTCCCTCAACCTGGAGTCGATGTGTTCAGTCCATCAGTCTTGTAGAATGTATAGCATAGGGCCGTAGACGTGGCTTATATACTGTAGTGAGGTGAGATGAAGCAGGCGGAGGCGGGGTCATAGTGGTACCATCCACTAGTCGAAGTAGGTCTTCGTCCAAAGGTTGAACAAGTGTTGAAGAATTCTTTGTAACAAGATCCCATGATGCTAGTGGATGGTACCACTATGACCCCGCCTCCGCCTGCTTCACGTCACCTCACTACAGTATATAAGCCACGTCTACGGCCCTATGCTGTACATTCTACAAGATTGATGGACTGAACACATCGACTCCAGGTTGAGGGACTGATTACCTCATTCTCCTCCTCTCCTTACGCCTTCCTCTTTGTATTGGACTGATGAAGCCACTGTGTGGCGAAACGTTTCCTGAATAAAGATTCCTATATGCTGCATAAGTGACTCAATCTTCATCAAGGCTCCAAGGTGGTGGTGCACTATTTTGGTTATCACTGTCCATTTTCTTTATTCGTTTCCTACCACTAAAAAAATCACTGGGGGTGTTGTCATAGCTGCCATAGCTACTATGATGTGTTGTATGGGGTGTGTGCCTCCCGGTCCCTTTTAGATGGTATGCAGTGCTGCTGGTATTGTAACATCTCAGGGTGGAAGTATTTGCAAAAAGGTAGAACGACACACTTCCCTAGACAGGAGGTCACGACATTTTTTGGGATGCTCAAAGTTGCATGCCCATTCGTTTTCCCTGATATTCCGTGTTTACAGATGCCACAAACATAGTATTTGCACATATTGTTTTTGGCTGGGTACAATTCGTGCTGGATGCATTCATAATCTGTGCTGGCCCTAGAGCTGCACTACAGTCCTCCATAGCCAAATCAGAGACACCACCATCTGTTGTCATGGCACCAACATTTTTCCTGGAAAGGGACTCCCCGACTACATCTGTCCTAGACGCTATGACAGTGATGGCTGGAGAAGAGTCTACCCCAGAGGAGGACTCCTCTACTATATCTGTACTAGGGGCTATGACGTTGGTGGCTACTTCACTGTTTGGTGATACAGTACACTGCTGGATGATTCAAACTGCTGGTTCACATATAACACTTCTGATGGAGACTCTAAACTGCTTTTTGATACACTACATTCCTGGTTGATGCACTACACTGCTGGTTGACACGCTACACTTCTGGGTGATGCACTACACTGCTGGTTGACACGCTACACTTCTGGGTGATGCACTACACTGCTGCACGATACGCTACACTACTCGTTGATACACTACACCAATGGATGATACACTACAATGCTTGACGATACGTTACAATGCTGGTGGATACGCTATACTGTTTGGTTATACACTAAAATCCTTGATGATGCACTACACTGCTAAGTGATACAATACACTGCTGGGTAACGCACTACACTGCCACTTCATACACTGCAATGCTGGGAATTTACTACACTGCTGGTTGATACACTACACTGCTGGGTGATACACTACACTGCTGGATGACACACTACACTGCTGGTTGATACACTACACTGTTGGGTGATGCACTACACTGCTGATTGATACACTACACTGCTGGATGATACACTACACTGCTGGGTGATACACTACACTGCTGGGTGATACACTACACTGCTGGGTGATACACTACACTGGTGGATGATACACTACACTGCTGGGTGATGCACTACACTGCTGGTTGATACACTACACTGTTGGGTGATGCACTACACTGCTGATTGATACACTACACTGCTGGGTGATGCACTACACTGCTGGATGATACACTACACTGCTGGGTGATACACTACACTGCTGGGTGATACACTACACTGCTGGGTGATACACTACACTGCTGGGTGATACACTACACTGCTGGATTATACACTACACTGCTGGGTGATGCACTACACTACTGGGTGATACACTACACTGCTGGTTGATACACTACACTGCTGGATGACACACTACACTGCTGGTTGATACACTACACTGTTGGGTGATGCACTACACTGCTGACTGATACACTACAGTGCTGGATGATACACTACACTGCTGGGTGATACACTACACTGCTGGGTGATACACTACACTGCTGGGTGATACACTACACTGCTGGTTGATACACTACACTGCTTTGTGATGCACTACACTGCTGGATGATACACTACACTGCTGGTTGATACACTACACTGCTTTGTGATGCACTACACTGCTGCATGATACACTACATTGCTGGATGATACAGTAGACTGCTGGTTGATACACTACACTGCTTTGCGATGCACTACACTGCTTCATGATACACTACATTGCTGGTTGATACACTACACTGCTGTTTGATACACTACACTGCTGTTTGATACACTACACTGCTGTTTGATACACTACACTGCTGTTTGATACACTACACTGCTTGTTGATACACTACACTGCTGGGTGATACACTACACTGCTGGTTGATACACTACACTGCTTGTTGATACACTACACTGCTTGTTGATACACTACACTGCTTGTTGATACACTACACTGCTTGGTGATACACTACACTGCTTGTTGATACACTACACTGCTTGTTGATACACTACACTGCTGGGTGATACACTACACTGCTTGTTGATACACTACACTGCTTGTTGATACACTACACTGCTGGGTGATACACTACACTGCTGGTTGATACACTACACTGCTTGTTGAAACACTACACTGCTTGTTGATACACTACACTGCTGGGTGATACACTACACTGCTGGGTGATACACTACACTGCTGGTTGATACACTACACTGCTGGTTGATACACTACACTGCTGGTTGATACACTGCACTGTTGCATGATACACTACACTGCTGGTTGATACACTACACTGCTGGTTGGTACATAACACTGCTAGATGATACACTACACTGCTGGTTGATACACTACACTGCTGGGTGATACACTACACTGCTGGGTGATACACTACACTGCTGGGTGATACACTACACTGCTGGTTGATACACTACACTGCTGGTTGATACACTACACTGCTGGTTGATACACTACACTGCTTGTTGATACACTACACTGCTTGTTGATACACTACACTGCTGGTTAATACACTACACTGCTTCATGATGCACTACACTGCTGGGAATTCACTACACTGCTGGTTGATACACTACACTGCTGGTTGATACACTACACTGCTGGTTGATACACTACACTGCTGGTTGATACACTACACTGCTGGTTGATACACTACACTGCTGGTTGATACACTACACTGCTTGTTGATACACTACACTGCTGGTTAATACACTACACTGCTGGGAATTCACTACACTGCTGGTTGATACACTACACTGCTGGTTGATACACTACAATGCTGGGTGATACACTACACTGCTGGTTGATACACTACACTGCTGGTTGATACACTACACTGCTGGGTGATACACTACACTGCTGGGTGATACACTACACTGCTGGGTGATACACTACACTGCTGGGTGATACACTACACTGCTGGGTGATACACTACACTGCTGGGTGATACACTACACTGCTGGGTGATACACTACACTGCTGGGTGATACACTACACTGCTGGGTGATACACTACACTGCTGGGTGATACACTACACTGCTGGGTGACACATACACTGAGAACAGTCAGTGCTACCACAGGGTGATCATTTATCACTGCACACTGCTGGATGCCTACACAGGACACTGCTAGAACGAAGAACTCAACCCTGGATGAATACTGAGATATTAGATAATATGAAATTCAGAGACCAGCTGCTAAAAAGATTTAAAGCAAACAGACAGGATATTGCAGCACTAAATGAATTCCAAAGGGTGAGGAACAGAGTACAGAGACTTATAAAAGGAGCAAAGGCAAAGCACTACTGCTCAAAAATTGAAGAGTATAAGCATAACCCCAGAAAGCTCTGGCAACAACTAAAACAGTTGGGGTATAGCCATAAGCCAGTAGATAGGTCTAACATAGTACTCACTATCGATAATGAGGTATGCCACGAAACATCTTAGGTGGCAAATTGCTTTAATTCCTGCTACACATCAGTTGCATCAACACTAGTAAGTAAACTACCAGCTGCATGAAATACCTTTAACACAGACTCTGATAAGTTTCAAACATACTATACCAATAAAGGGGTAACCCCAAACAGTTGTCGACTAGTAAGTGTATCTCATGACTTTATTCAAAAAGAACTAAGCAGGTTAAACCCAACTAAGAGCACAGGCCCTGATAACATTCCGTCTAAGTTCCTAAAAGATGGTGCTTCTGAACTGTCAATCCCTATTGCTCACATAATAAATCTATCAGTCACCACTAATACAGTACCGGAGGGGTTCAAGGAGGCCAGAGTTACTCCTATCTTCAAGAAAAATAGTAGGTCTGATGTAAGCAACTATAGGCCTGTTAGTATACTCAGTATAATATCTAAAATTCTAGAGAGGGCGGTGTATTCTCAAGTAGTTAAGTACCTTAATGACAACAACATTCTCCATAGCTATCAATCGGGCTTTAGAAGATCCTACTCAACCGACACCTCCCTTATTAATCTGATGGATTACCTGAGAACTGAAATGTCAAAGGGGAACCTCATAGGCATGGTAACCTTAGACCTGCAAAAGGCCTTCGATACTGTCAACCACAATATATTATGTAATAAACTTCAAGCTATCGGTATAGGTTCTGTAGACTGGTTTAAGTCCTACCTTAGCAACAGGAGACAAATAGTCAAAATCAACAAAACAGAATCAGAACCCCTGCCGATAACATGTGGAGTTCCCCAAGGTAGTATTCTGGGTCCCTTATTATTCTTATGTTATGTCAATGATATGCCTATCAGTGTCAAGTGCAAACTCCTACTGTATGCAGATGACAGTGCTCTGTTAGTGTCAGGTAAAGACCCACAAGATATTGCTAATGTTTTAACACTGGAACTGGAGTCCTGCAGCAAATGGTTAGTAGACAACAAACTATCATTACACCTAGGGAAAACTGAAGCCATTCTCTTTGGCACGAAACATAAACTGAGAAGGGTAAATAATTTTAATGTTCAATGTAATGGGGAGCCCATCACTTTGGTTTCATCAGTAAAATATTTGGGAATCCCCTTTGACCCATGCATGTCAGGAGAATTGATAGGGAACAGTGTAGTAAAGAAAGCGAATGCCAGACTGAAGTTCCTGTATAGACAAGCACAGTGACTACACTGCTGGGTGTTACACTACACTGCTGGGTGATACACTACACTGCTGGGTGATACACGACACTGCTGGGTGATACACTACACTGCTGGGTGATACACTACACTGCTGGGTGATACACTACACTGCTGGGTGATACACTACACTGCTGGGTGATACACTACACTGCTGGGTGATACACTACACTGCTGGGTGATACACTACACTGCTGGGTGATACACTACACTGCTGGGTGATACACTACACTGCTGGGTGATACACTACACTGCTGGGTGATGCACTACACTGCTGGGTGATACACTACATACACTACACTGCTGGGTGATACACTACACTGCTGGGTGATACACTACACTGCTGGGTGATACACTACACTGCTGGGTGATACACTACACTGCTGGGTGATACACTACACTGCTGGGTGATACACTACACTGCTGGGTGATACACTACACTGCTGGGTGATACACTACACTGCTGGGTGATACACTACACTGCTGTGCTACACTACACTGCTACACTACACTGCTGGGTGATACACTACACTGCTACACTACACTGCTGGGTGCTACACTACACTACACTGCTGGGTGATACACTACATACACTACACTGCTGGGTGATACACTACACTGCTGGGTGCTACACTACACTGCTGGGTGATACACTACACTGCTGGGTGATACACTACACTGCTGGGTGATACACTACACTGCTGGGTGATACACTACACTGCTGGGTGCTACACTACATACACTACACTGCTGGGTGATACACTACACTGCTGGGTGATACACTACACTGCTGGGTGATACACTACACTGCTGGGTGATACACTACACTGCTGGGTGATACACTACACTGCTGGGTGATACACTACACTGCTGGGTGATACACTACACTGCTGGGTGATTTACTACACTAACTGCTGGGTGATACACTACACTGCTGGGTGATACACTACACTGCTGGGTGATACACTACACTGCTGGGTGCTACACTACACTGCTGGGTGCTACACTACACTGCTGTGTGATACACTACACTGCTGGGTGCTACACTACACTGCTGGGTGCTACACTACACTGCTGGGTGCTACACGACACTGCTGGGTGATACACTACACTGCTGGGTGATACACTACACTGCTGGGTGATACACTACACTGCTGGGTGATACACTACACTACTACACTGCTGGGTGATACACTACACTGCTGGGTGATACACTACACTGCTGGGTGATGCACTACACTGCTGGGTGATTCACTACACTACACTGCTGGGTGATACACTACACTGCTGGGTGATACACTACACTGCTGGGTGATACACTACACTGCTGGGTGATACACTACACTGCTGGGTGGTACACTACATACACTACACTGCTGGGTGATACACTACACTGCTGGGTGATACACTACACTGCTACACTACACTGCTGGGTGATACACTACACTGCTGGGTGATACACTACACTGCTGGGTGATACACTACACTGCTGGGTGATACACTACACTGCTGGGTGATACACTACACTGCTGGGTGGTACACTACACTGCTGGGTGATACACTACACTGCTGGGTGATACACTACACTGCTGGGTGATACACGACACTGCTGGGTGATACACTACACTGCTGGGTGATACACTACACTGTTACACTACACTGCTGGGTGATACACTACACTGCTGGGTGATACACTACACTGCTGGGTGATACACTACACTGCTGGGTGATACACTACACTGCTGGGTGATACACTACACTGCTGGGTGATACACTACACTGCTGGGTGATACACTACACTGCTGGGTGATACACTACACTGCTGGGTGATACACTACACTGCTGGGTGATACGCTACACTGCTGGGTGATACACTACACTGCTGGGTGATACACGACACTGCTGGGTAATACACTACACTGCTGGGTGATACACTACACTGCTGGGTGATACACTACACTGCTGGGTGATACACTACACTGCTGGGTGATACACTACACTGCTGGGTGATACACTACACTGCTGGGTGATACACTACACTGCTGGGTGATACACTACACTGCTGGGTGATACACTACACTGCTGGGTGATACACTACACTGCTGGGTGATACACTACACTGCTGGGTGATACACTACACTGCTGGGTGATACACTACACTGCTGGGTGATACACTACACTGCTGGGTGCTACACTACACTGCTGGGTGATACACTACACTGCTGGGTGATACACTACACTGCTGGGTGATACACTACACTGCTGGGTGATACACTACACTGCTGGGTGATACACTACATACACTACACTGCTGGGTGATACACTACATACACTACACTGCTGGGTGATACACTACACTGCTGGGTGATACACTACACTGCTGGGTGATACACTACACTGCTGGGTGATACACTACACTGCTGGGTGATACACTACACTGCTGGGTGATACACTACACTGCTGGGTGATACACTACACTGCTGGGTGATACACTACACTGCTGGGTGATACACTACACTGCTGGGTGATACACTACACTGCTGGGTGATACACTACACTGCTGGGTGATGCACTACACTGCTGGGTGATACACTACACTGCTTTGAGATACACTACACTGCTGGGTGATACACTACACTGCTGGGTGATGCACTACACTGCTGGGTGATACACTACACTGCTGGGTGATTTACTACACTGCTGGGTGATACACTACACTGCTGGGTGATACACTACACTGCTGGGTGATACACTACACTGCTGGGTGATACACTACACTGCTGGGTGATACACTACACTGCTGGGTGATACACTACACTGCTGGGTGATAAAAGACACTGCTGGGTACACTACATACACTACACTGCTGGGTGACACACTACACTGCTGGGTGATACACTACACTGCTGGGTACACTACATACACTACACTGGTTGGTACACTACACTGCTGGGTGATACACTACACTGCTTGGTGATACACTACACTGCTGGGTGATACACTACACTGCTGGGTGATACACTACACTACACTGCTGGGTGATACACTACACTGCTGGGTGATACACTACACTGCTGGGTGATACACTACACTGCTGGGTGATACACTACACTGCTGGGTGATACACTACACTGCTGGGTGCTACACTACACTGCTGGGTGATACACTACACTGCTGGGTGATACACTACACTGCTGGTGATACACTACACTGCTGGGTGCTACACTACACTGCTGGGTGATACACTACACTGCTGGGTGATACACTACACTGCTGGGTGATACACTACACTGCTGGGTGATACACTACACTGCTGGGTGATACACTACACTGCTGGGTGATACACTACACTGCTGGGTGATACACTACACTGCTGGGTGATACACTACACTGCTGGGTGCTACACTACACTGCTGGTTTATACACTACACTGCTGGGTGATACACTACACTGCTGGGTGATACACTACACTGCTGGGTGATACACTACACTGCTGGGTGGTACACTACACTGCTGGGTGATACACTACACTGCTGGGTGATACACTACACTGCTGGGTGATACACGACACTGCTGGTAATACACTACACTGCTGGGTGATACACTACACTGCTGGGTGATACACTACACTGCTGGGTGATACACTACACTGCTGGGTGATACACTACACTGCTGGGTGATACACTACACTGCTGGGTGGTACACTACACTGCTGGGTGATACACGACACTGCTGGGTGATACACTACACTGCTGGGAGGTACACTACACTGCTGGGTGGTACACTACACTGCTGGGTGATACACTACACTGCTGGGTGATACACGACACTGCTACACGACACTGCTGGGTGATACACTACACTGCTGGGTGATACACTACACTGCTGGGTGATACACTACACTGCTGGGTGATACACTACACTGCTGGGTGATACACTACACTGCTGGGTGATACACTACACTGCTGGGTGATACACTACACTGCTGGGTGATACACTACACTGCTGGGTGATACACTACACTGCTGGGTGGTACACTACACTGCTGGGTGATACACTACACTGCTGGGTGATACACTACACTGCTGGGTGATACACTACACTGCTGGGTGATACACTACACTGCTGGGTGATACACTACACTGCTGGGTGATACACTACACTACACTGCTTGGTGATTTACTACACTGCTGGGTGATACACTACACTGCTGGGTGATTTACTAAACTGCTGGGTGATGCACTACACTGCTGGGTGATACACTACACTGCTGGGTGATACACTACACTGCTGGGTGATACACTACACTGCTGGGTGATACACTACACTGCTGGGTGATACACTACACTGCTGGGTGATACACTACACTGCTGGGTGATACACTACACTGCTGGGTGATACACTACACTGCTGGGTGATACACTACACTGCTGGGTGATACACTACACTGCTGGGTGATACACTACACTACACTGCTGGGTGATACACTACACTGCTGGGTGATACACTACACTGCTGGGTGATACACTACACTGCTGGGTGATACACTACACTGCTGGGTGATACACTACACTGCTGGGTGATACACTACACTGCTGGGTGATACACTACACTGCTGGGTGATACACTACACTGCTGGGTGATACACTACACTGCTGGGTGATACACTACACTGCTGGGTGATACACTACACTGCTGGGTGATACACTACACTGCTGGGTGATACACTACACTGCTGGGTGATACACTACACTGCTGGGTGATACACTACACTGCTGGGTGATACACTACACTGCTGGGTGCTACACTACACTGCTGGGTGCTACACTACACTGCTGGGTGCTACACGACACTGCTGGGTGCTACACTACACTGCTGGGTGCTACACGACACTGCTGGGTGATACACTACACTGCTGGGAGGTACACTACACTGCTGGATGGTACACTACACTGCTGGGTGATACACTACACTGCTGGGTGATACACTACACTGCTGGGTGATACACTACACTGCTGGGTGATACACTACACTGCTGGGTGATACACTACACTGCTGGGTGATACACTACACTGCTGGGTGATACATTACACTGCTGGGTGCTACACTACACTGCTGGGTGTTACACTACACTGCTGGGTGATACACTACACTGCTGGGTGATACACTACACTGCTGGGTGATACACTACACTGCTGGGTGATACACTACACTGCTGGGTGATACACTACACTGCTGGGTGATACACTACACTGCTGGGTGATACACTACACTGCTGGGTGATACACTACACTGCTGGGTGATACACTACACTGGTGATACACTACACTGCTGGGTGATACACTACACTGCTGGGTGATACACTACACTGCTGGGTGATACACTACACTGCTGGGTGATACACTACACTGCTGGGTGATACACTACACTGCTGGGTGATACACTACACTGCTGGGTGATACACTACACTGCTGGGTGATACACTACACTGCTGGGTGATACACTACACTGCTGGGTGATACACTACACTGCTGGGTGATACACTACACTGCTGGGTGATACACTACACTGCTGGGTGATACACTACACTGCTGGGTGATACACTACACTGCTGGTTGATACACTACACTGCTGGGTGCTACACTACACTGCTGGGTGATACACTACACTGCTGGGTGCTACACTACACTGCTGGGTGATACACTACACTGCTGGGTGATACACTACACTGCTGGGTGATACACTACACTGCTGGGTGATACACTACACTGCTGGGTGATACACTACACTGCTGGGTGATACACTACACTGCTGGGTGATACACTACACTGCTACACTGCTGGGTGATACACTACACTGCTGGGTGATACACTACACTGCTGGGTGATACACTACACTGCTGGGTGATACACTACACTGCTGGGTGATACACTACACTGCTGGGTGATACACTACACTGCTGGGTGATACACTACACTGCTGGGTGATACACTACACTGCTGGGTGATACACTACACTGCTGGGTGATACACTACACTGCTGTGTGATACACTACACTGCTGGGTGATACACTACACTGCTGGGTGATACACTACACTGCTGGGTGATACACTACACTGCTGGGTGATACACTACACTGCTGGGTGATACACTACACTGCTGGGTGATACACTACACTGCTGGGTGATACACTACACTGCTGGGTGATACACTACACTGCTGGGTGATACACTACACTGCTGGGTGATACACTACATACACTCCACCGCTGGGTGATACACTACACTGCTGGGTGATACACTACACTGCTGGGTGATACACTACACTGCTGGGTGATACACTACACTGCTGGGTGATACACTACACTGCTGGGTGATACACTACACTGCTGGGTGATACACTACACTGCTGGGTGATACACTACACTGCTGGGTGATGCACTACACTGTGATACACTACACTGCTGGGTGATACACTACACTGCTGGGTGATACACTACACTGCTGGGTGATACACTACACTGCTGGGTGATACACTACACTGCTGGGTGATACACTACACTGCTGGGTGATACACTACACTGCTGGGTGATACATACACTACACTGCTGGGTGATACACTACACTACACTGCTGGGTGATACACTACACTACACTGCTGGGTGATACACTACACTGCTGGGTGATACACTACACTGCTGGGTGATACACTACACTGCTGGGTGATACACTACACTGCTGGGTGATACACTACACTGCTGGGTGATACACTACACTGCTGGGTGATACACTACACTGCTGGGTGCTACACTACACTGCTGGGTGATACACTACACTGCTGGGTGATACACTACACTGCTGGGTGATACACTACACTGCTGGGTGCTACACGACACTGATACACTACACTGCTGGGTGATACACGACATACACTACACTGCTGGGTGATACACTACACTGCTACACGACACTGCTGGGTGTTACACTACACTGCTGGGTGATACACTACACTGCTGGGTGATACACTACACTGCTGGGTGATACACTACTGCACTGCTGGGTGATATACTCACTGCTGGGTGATACACTACACTGCTGGGTGATTTACTACACTGCTGGGTGATACACTACACTGCTGCGTGATTTACTACACTGCTGGGTGATACACTGCATTGGTGGGTGATACACTACACTGTTGGGTGATACACTACACTGCTGGGTGATACACTGCATTGGTGGGTGATACACTACACTGATGGGTGGTACATTACACTGCTGGGTGATGCACTACACACTGCTGGGTGATACACTACACTGCTGGGTGATATACGACACTGCTGGGTGATACACTACACAACACTGCTGGGTGATACACTACACTGCTGGGTGATACACTACACTGCTGGGTGATACACTACACTGCTGGGTGATACACTACACTGCTGGGTGATACACTACACTGCTGGGTGATACACTACACTGCTGGGTGATACACTACACTGCTGGGTGATACACTACACTGCTGGGTGATACACTACACTGCTGGGTGATACACTACACTGCTGGGTGATACACTACACTGCTGGGTGATACACTACACTGCTGGGTGATACACTACACTGCTGGGTGATACACTACACTGCTGGGTGATACACTACACTGCTGGGTGATACACTACACTGCTGGGTGATACACTACACTGCTGGGTGATACACTACACTGCTGGGTGATACACTACACTGCTGGGTGATACACTACACTGCTGGGTGATACACTACACTGCTGGGTGATACACTACACTGCTGGGTGATACACTACACTGCTGGGTGATACACTACACTGCTGGGTGATACACTACACTGCTGGGTGATACACTACACTGCTGGGTGTTACACGACACTGCTGGGTGATATACTACACTGCTGGGTGTTACACGACACTGCTGGGTGATACACTACACTGCTGGGTGATACACTACACTGCTGGGTGATACACTACACTGCTGGGTGATACACTACACTGCTGGGTGATACACTACACTGCTGGGTGATACACTACACTGCTGGGTGATACACTACACTGCTGGGTGATACACTACACTGCTGGGTGATACACTACACTGCTGGGTGCTACACTACACTGCTGGGTGATACACTACACTGCTGGGTGCTACACTACACTGCTGGGTGATACACTACACTGCTGGGTGATACACTACACTGCTGGTGATACACTACACTGCTGGGTGCTACACTACACTGCTGGGTGATACACTACACTGCTGGGTGATACACTACACTGCTGGGTGATACACTACACTGCTGTGTGCTACACTACACTGCTGGGTGCTACACTACACTGCTGGGTGATACACTACACTGCTGGGTGATACACTACACTGCTGGGTGATACACTACACTGCTGGGTGATACACTACACTGCTGGGTGATACACTACACTGCTGGGTGATACACTACACTGCTGGGTGATATACTACACTGCTGGGTGATACACTACACTGCTGAGTATTCATGAACATCTACTAACAACTCTGAGGGATCATCAACGTCTACTAACAATCAACTAACATCTACTAACATAGCAAAGTTGATGGCTCACCAACATCAAGAGAGAGGTATCATCAACATCAAGAGAGAGGGATCATCACCATCAAGGGTGAAGAATCATCAACATCATGGTTGAAGGATCATCATCACCAAGGGTGAGGGATCATCATCAACAAGGGTGAGGGATCATCAACATCAAGGGTGAGGGATCATCAACATCAAGGGTGAGGGATCATCAACATCAAGGGTGAGGGATCATCAACATCATGGGTGAGGGATCGTCTACATCATGGGTGAGGGATCATCAACATCATAGGTGAGGGATCAACAACATCATGGGTGTGGGATCATCAACAACATAGGTGAGGGATCATCAACATCATGGGTGAGGGATCATCAACAACATAGGTGAGGGATCATCAACATCATGGGTGAGGGATCATCAACAACATAGGTGAGGGATCATCAACATCATGGGAGAGGGATCATCAACATCATGGATGGGGGATCATCAACAACATAGGTGAGCGGATCATCAACATCATAGGTGAGGGATCAACAACATCATGGGTGTGGGATCATCAACAACATAGGTGAGGGATCATCAACATCATGGGTGAGGGATCATCAACAACATAGGTGAGGGATCATCAACATCATGGGTGAGGGATCATCAACATCAAGGATGAGGGATCATCAACATTATGGGCGATGGATCATCAACATCTAGGGTGAAGGATCATCAACATCATGGGTGAGGGATTATCAACATCATGGGTGATGGATCATCAACATCATGGGTGAGGGATCATCAACATGAAGGGTTAGGGATCATCAACATCATGGGTGAGGGATCATCAACATCAAGGGTGAGGGATCATCAACATCATGGGTGAGGGATCATCAACATCATGGGTGAGGGATCATCAACAACATAGGTGAGCGGATCATCAATATCATGGGTGAGGGATCAACAACATCATGGGTGAGGGATCATCAACTACATAGGTGAGGGATCAACAACATCATTGATGAGGGATCAACAACATCAAGGGTGAGGGATCATCATCATCATGGGTGAGGGATCATCAACAACATGGGTGAGGGATCATCAACATCATGGGTGATGGATCATCAACACCATGGGTGAGGGATCATCAACATGAAGGGTTAGGGATCATCAACATCATGGGTGAGGAGTCATCAACATCATGGGTGATGGATCATCATCATGGGTGAGGAATCATTAACATCAAGAGTGAGGAATCATCAACATCAAGAATGAGGGATCATCAACATAATGGGTGAGCGATCATCAACATAAAGGATGAGGGATCATCAACATCATGGGTGAGAGATCATCAACATCAAGGATGAGGGATCATCATCATAATGGGTGAAAGATCATCAACATCATGGGTGAGGGATCATCAACATCATGGTTGAAGGATCATCAACATAAAGAGTAAGGGATCATCAACATCATGGGTGATGGATCATCATCATCAAAGGTGAGGGATAATCAACATCATGGGTGTGGGATCATCAACATCATGGGTGAGGGATCATCAACATCATCATGGGTGAGGGATCATCAACATCAAGAGTGAGGGATCATCAACATCATGTGTGAGGGATCATCAACAACATAGGTGAGCGGATCATCAATATCATGGGTGAGGGATCATCATCATCATGGGTGAAGATTCATCAACATTATTGGTGAGGGATCATCAACATCAAGGGTGATGGATCATCAACATCATGGGTGAGGGATCATCAACATCAAGGGTGAAGGATTACCCACATCATGAATGAAGGATCATCAGCATAATGGATAAGGGATCATCAACATCATGGGTTAAGGTTCATCAACATCAAGGATGAGGGATCATCAATATCATGGGTATGGGATCATCAACATCAAGGGTGAAGCATCATAAACATCATGGCTGAGGGATCATCAACATCATGGGTGAAGGATCATCAACATCATGGATGAGGGATCATCAACATCATGGTTGAAGGATCATCAACATAAAGAGTAAGGGATCATCAACATCATGGGTGATGGATCATCATCATCAAAGGTGAGGGATAATCAACATCATGGGTGTGGGATCACCAACATCATGGGTTTGGGTTCGTCAACATCAAGGGTGAGGGGGGTCTTCAACATCATGGGTGAGGGATCATCAACATCAAGGGTTATTGATCATCAACATCATGGGTGAGGGATCATCAACATCATGGGTGTGGGTTCATCAACATCAAGGGTGAAGGATCATCAACATCATGGATGAGGGATCATCAACATCAAGAGTGTAGGATCATCAACATCATGAGTGAGGGATCATCAACATCATGGGTGATGGATAATCACCATCATGGATGAGGGATCATCAACATCATGGGTGAGGGATCATCAACATCATGGGTGAGGGATCATCAACATCATGGGTGAGGGATCATCAACATCATGGGTGAGGGATCATCAACATCAAGGGTGAGGGATCATCAACATCATGGGTGAGGGATCATCAACATCAAGGGTGAGGGATCATCAATATTATAGTTGAGGGATCATCAACATCAAGGGTGAGGGATCATCAACATCATGGGTGAGGGATCATCAACATCAAAGGTGAGGGATCATCAACATCTAGGGTGAAGGATCATCAACATCAAGGATGAGGGATCATCAACATCAAAGGTGAAGGATCATCAACATCATGGATGAGGGATCATCAACATCATGGGTGAGGGATCATCAACATCATGGGTGAAGGATCATCAACATCATTGGTGAGGGATCATCAACATCATGGGTGAGGGATCATCAACATCATGGGTGAGGGATCATCAACATCATGGGTGAGGGATCATCAACATCATGGGTGAGGGATCATCAACATCATGGGTGAAGGATCATCAACATCATGGGTGAGGGATCATCAATATCATGGGTGAGGGGTCATCAACATCATGGGTGAGGGATCATCGTCATGGGAGAGGGATCATTAACATCAAGAGTGAGGGATCATCAACATCATGGGTGAGGGTTCATCAACATCATGGGTGAGGGATCATCATCATCATGGGTGAGGGGTCATCAACATCATGGGTGAGGGATCATCGTCATGGGAGAGGGATCATTAACATCAAGAGTGAGGTATCATCAAAATCAAGGATGAGGGATCATCAACATCATAGGTGCGGGATCATTAACGTCAAGGGTTAGGGATCATCAACATCATGGGTGAGGGATCAACAACATCATGAGTGAGGGATCATCAATATCAAGGGTGGGGGATCATCAACATAATAGGTGAGGGATCATCAACATCATGAGTGAGTTATCATCAACATCATGGTGAAGGATCATCAACATCATGGGTGAGGGATCATCAACATCATGGGAGAGGGATCATTAACGTCAAGGGTGAAGGATCATCAACATCAAGGGTGAGGGATCATCAACATCATGGGTGAGGGGTCATCAACATCATGGGTGAAGGATCATCAACATGAAGGGTGAGGGATCATCAACAACATGGGTGAGGGTTCATCAACATCAAGAGTGAAGGATATTCATCATCATGGGTGAGGGATCATCATGAGAGATCATCAACAATCATCAACATCAAGAATGAGGGATCATCAACATCAAGGATGAGGGATCACCAACATTATGGGTGTAGGATCATCAACATCTTTGGTGAGGGATCATCAACATCATGGGTGAGCGATCATCAACATGAAGGGTGAGGGATCATCAACAACATGGGTGAGGGTTCACCAACATCAAGGGTGAAGGATCTTCAACATAATGGGTGAGGGATCATCAACATCATGGGTGAGGGATCATCAACATCATGGGTGAGGGATCATCAACATCATGGGTGAGGGATCATCAACATCATGGGTGAGGGATCATCATCATGGGTGAGAGATCATCAACATCAAGAATAAGGGATCATCAACATCATGGGTGAGGGATCATCAACATCATAGGTGAGGGATCATCAACATCAAGGGTGAGGGATCATCAACGTCATGGGTGATGGATCATCAACATCAACGCTGAGGGATCATCAACATCATTGGTGAGGGATCATCAACATCATAGGTTAGGGTTCATCAACATTATGGGTGACGGATCATCATCATCATGGTTGAGGGATCATCAACATCAAGGGTTATTGAACATCAACACCATGTTTGAGGGATCATCAACATCAAGGGTTATTGATCATCAACATCATGGGTGAGGGATCATCAACATCATGGGTGAGGGATCATCAACATCTTGGGTGAGAGATTATCAACATCATGGGTGAGGGAATATCAACATCATGGGTGAGGGATCATCAACATCAAGAATGAGGGATCATCAACATCAAGGATGAGGGATCACCAACATTATGGGTGTAGGATCATCAACATCTTTGGTGAGGGATCATCAACATCATGGGTGAGGGATCATCAACATCATGGGTGAGGGATCATCAACATCATGGGTGAGGGATCATCAACATCATGGGTGAGGGATCATCAACATCATGGGTGAGGGATCATCAACATCATGGGTGAGGGATCATCAACATCATGGGTGAGGGATCATCAACATCATGGGTGAGGGATCATCAACATCAAGGGTGAGGGATCATCAACATCATGGGTGAGGGATCATCAACATCATGGGTGAGGGATCATCAACAACATAGGTGAGGGATCATCAACATCATGGGTGAGACATCATCAAAATTATGGGCGAGGGATCATCAATATCATGGGTGAGAGTTCAACATCAAGGATGAGGAATCATCAACATCATGAGTGAGGGAACATCAACATCATGGGTGAAGGGTTATCAACATGATGGGTGAGGGATCATGAACATCAAGGGTGAAGGATCATCAACATCATGAGTGAGGGATCATGAACATCAAGGGTGAAGGATCATCAACATCATGAGTGAGGGATCATCAACATCATGGGTGAGGGATCATCAACATCATGGGTGAACGATCATCAACATCAAGTGTGAGGGATCATCAACATCAAGTGTGAGAGATCATCAACATCATGGGTGAGGGTTCATCAACATCAAGGGTGAGGGATCATCAACATCATGGGTGAGGGATCATCAACATCATGGGTGAGGGATCATCAACATCAAGGGTGAAGGATCATCAACATCATGGGTGAGGGATCATCAACATCATGGGTGAGGGATCATCAACATCATGGGTGAGGGATCATCAACATCATGGGTGAGGGATCATCAACATCATGGGTGAGGGATCATCAACATCATGGGTGAGGGATCATCAACATCATGGGTGAAGGATCATCAACATCATGGGTGAGGGATCATCAATATCATGGGTGAGGGGTCATCAACATCATGGGTGAGGGATCATCGTCATGGGAGAGGGATCATTAACATCAAGAGTGAGGGATCATCAACATCATGGGTGAGGGATCAACAACATCATGAGTGAGGGATCTTCAACATCAAGGATGAGGGATAATCAACATCATGGGTGAGGGATCATCAACATCATGGGTGAGGGTTCATCAACATCAAGGGTGAAGGATCATCAACATCATGGGTGAGGGATCATCAACATCATGGGTGAGGGATCATCAACATCATGGGTGAGGGATCATCAACATCATGGGTGAAGGATCATCAACATCATGGGTGAAGGATCATCAACATCATGGGTGAGGGATCATCAACATCAAGGGTGAGGGATCATCAACATCATGGGTGAGGGATCATCAACATCATGGGTGAGGGATCATCAACATCATGGGTGAGGGATCATCAACATCAAGGGTGAGGGATCATCAACATCATGGGTGAGGGATCAT
This sequence comes from Cherax quadricarinatus, assembly GCF_038502225.1. Taxonomy (NCBI): domain Eukaryota; kingdom Metazoa; phylum Arthropoda; class Malacostraca; order Decapoda; family Parastacidae; genus Cherax; species Cherax quadricarinatus. The sequence continues at coordinate 31,445,598 of NC_091325.1, read as the reverse complement.
CAACATCAAGGGTGAAGGATCATCAACATCATGGGTGAGGGATCATCAACATCATGGGTGAGGGATCATCAACATCATGGGTGAGGGATCATCAACATCAAGGGTGAGGGATCATCAACATCATGGGAGAGGGATCATCAACATCATGGGTGAGGGATCATCAACATCATGTCTATGGATCATCAACATCATGGGTGAGGGATCATCTATATAATGGGTGAGAGATCATCAACGTGAAGAATGAGGGATCATCAACATCATGGGTGAGGGATCATCAACATCATGGGTGAGGGATCATCAACATCATGGGAGAGGGATCATCAACATCATGGGTGAGGGATCATCAACATGAAGGGTGAGGGATCATCAACATCCGTGGTGAGGGATCATCAACATCAAGGGTGAGGCATCATCAACATCATGGGTGAGGGATCATCAACATCAAGGGTGAGGGATCATCAACATCATGGGTGAGGGATCATCAACATCTTGGGTGAGGGATCAACAACATCAAGGATGAGGGATCATCAACATCATGAGTGAGGGATCATTAACATCAAGGGTGAGGGATCATAAACATCATGGGTGCGTGATCATCAACATCATGGGTGAGGGATAATCACCATCATGGATGAGGGATCATCAACATCAAGGGTGAGGAATCATCAACATCATGGGTGAAGGATCATCAACATCATGGGTGAGGGATCATCAACATCATGGGTGAGGGATCATCAACATCATGGGTGAGGGATCATCATCACGGGAGAGGGATCATTAACATGAAAGATGAGGAATCATCAACATCAAGGATGAGGGATCATCAACATCATTTGTGAAGGGTTCATCAACATCAAGGGTGAGGGGTCATCAACATCAAGGGTGAGGGATCATCAACATCATGGGTGAGGGATCATCAACATCATGGGTGAGGGATCATCAACATCAAGGATGAGGGATCATCAACATCATGGGTGAGGGATCATCAATATCAAAGGTAAGGGATCATCAACATCATGGGTGAGGGATCATCAACATCATGGGTGAAGGATCATCAACATCATGGGTGAGGGATCATCAACATCAAGGGTGAAGGATCATCAACATCATGAGTGAGGGATCATCAACATCAAGGGTGAGGGATCATCAACATCATGGGTGAGGGATCATCAACATCATGGGTGAGGGATCATCAACATCATAGGTGAAGGATCATCAACATGAAGGGTGAGGGATCATCAACATCATGGGTGAGGGATCATCAACATCATGGGTGAGGGATCATCAACATCATAGGTGAAGGATCATCAACATCAAGGATGAGGGGTCATCAACATCATGGGTGAGGGATCATCAACATCAAGGGTGAAGGATCATCAACATCAAGGGTGAGGGATCATCAACATCATGGGTGAGGGATCATCAACATCATGGGTGAGGGATCATCAACATCAAGGGTGAGGGATCATCAACATCATGGGTGAGGGATCATCATCATCATGGGTGAGGGATCATCAACATCATGGGTGAGGGATCATCAACATCATGGGTGAGGGATCATCAACATCATGGGTGAGGGATCATCAACATCAAGAGTGAGGCATCATCAACATCATGGGTGAGGGATCATCAACATCATAGGTGATGGAACATCAACATCATGGGAGACGGATCATCAACATCATGGGTGAGGGATCATCAACATCATGGGTGGGATCATGATGGGTGGGATCATCAACATCATGAGGGGGTGAGGGATCATCAACATCATGGGTGAGGGATCATCAACATCATGGGTGAGGGATCATCAACATCATGGGTGAGGGATCATCAGCATCATGGGTGAGGTGAGGGATCATCAACATCATGGGTGAGGGATCATCAACATCAGAGTGAGGCATCATCAACATCATGGGTGAGGGATCATCAACATCATAGGTGATGGAACATCAACATCAAGGATGAGGGATCATCAGCATCATGGGTGAGGGATCATCAACATCAAGAGTGAGGAATCATCAACATCATGGGAGAGGCATCATCAACATCATGGGTGAGGGATCATCAACATCATAGGTGATGGAACATCAACATCATGGGTGAGGGATCATCTACATCATGGTTGAAGGATCATCAACATCATGGGTGAGGGATCATCAACATCATGGGTGAGGGATCATCTACATCATGGTTGAGGGATCATCAACATCATAGGAGATGGAACATCAACATCATGGGAGAGGTATCATCAACATCATGGGTGAAGGATCATCAACATCAAGGGTGAGGGATGATCAACATCATGGATGATGGATCATCAACATCATGGGTGAGGGATCATCAACATCATGTGTGAAGGATCATCAACTTCAAGGGTGAGGGATCATCAACATCATGGGAGAGGCATCATCATCATCATGGGTGAGGGATCATCAACATCATGGGTGAGGGATCATCAACATCATGGGTGAAGGATCATCAACTTCAAGGGTGAGTGATCATCAACATCATGGGTGAGGGTTCATCAACATTAAGGGTGAATGATCATCAACATCATGGGTGATGGATCATCAACATCATGGGTGAGGGATCATCAACATCATGGGTGAGGGATCATCAACATCATGGGTGAGGGATCATCAACATCAAGGGTTATTGATCATCAACATCATGGGTGAGGGATCATCAACATCATGGATGAGGAATCATCAACATCAAGAGTTATTGATCATAAACATCATGGGTGAAGGGTTCATCAACATAATGGGTGAAGGATCGTCTGCATCAATGGTGAAGGATCATCAACATCATGGGTGAGGCATAGTCAACATCAAGGATGAGAGATCATCAACATCATAGGAGATGGAACATCAACATCATGGGAGAGGTATCATCAACATCATGGGTGAGGGATCATCAACATCAAGGGTGATGGATCATCAACATCATGGGTGAGGGATCATCAACATCATGGGTGAGGGATCATCAACATCATGGGTGAGGGATCATCATCATCATGGGTGAGGGATCATCAATCATCAACATGGGTGAGGGATCATCAACATCAAGGGTGAGGGATCATCAACATCAACATCATGGGTGAGGGATCATCAACATCATGGGTGAGGAATCATCAACATCATGGATTAGGGATAATCAACATCATGGGTGAATGGTTCATCAACATCATGGGTGAGGGATCATCAACATCATGGGTGAGGGATCATCAACATCAAGGATGAGGGATCATCAACATCATGCGTGAGGGATGATCAACATCATCAGTGATGGATCATCAACATCATGGGGGAATAGTTCATTAACATCATGGGTGAATAATCATCAACATCATGCGTGAGGGATCATCAACTACATGGGTGAGGGATCATCAACATCATGGATGAGGGATCATCAACCTCAAGGTTGAGGGATCATCATCATCAGTGGTGAGGGATCATCAACATCAAAGTTGAGGGATCATCAACATGAAGGGTGAGGGATCATCAACATCCGTGGTGAGGGATCATCAACATCACGGTTGAAGGATCATCAACATCAAGGGTAAGAGATCATCAACATCAGGGGTAAGGGATCATCAACATCATGGGTGAAGGATCATCAACATCATGGGTGAGGGATCATCAACATCAAGGGTGAAGGATCATCAACATCATGGGTGAGGGTTCATCAACATAATGGGTGAAGGATCGTCTGCATCAATGGTGAAGGATCATCAACATCATGGGTGAGGCATAGTCAACATCAAGGATGAGAGATCATCAACATCATGGGTGAGGGATCCTCAATATCATGGGAGAGGGATCATCAACATCAATAATGAGGGATCATCAACATTATGAGTGAGGGATCATCAACATCATGGGTGGAGGGTTCATCAACATCATGGGTGAGGGATCATCATCATCATGGGTGAAGATTCATCAACATTATTGGTGAGGGATCATCAACATCAAGGGTGATGGATCATCAACATCATGGGTGAGGGATCATCAACATCAAGGGTGAGGGATAATCAACATCATGGGTGAAGGATCATCAACATCATGGGTGAGGGATCATCAACATCATGGGTGAGGGATCATCAACATCATGGGTGAGGGATCATCAACATCATGGGTGAGGGATCATCAACATCATGGGTGAGGGATCATCATCATCATGGGTGAGGGATCATCAACATCATGGGTGAGGGATCATCAACATCATGGGTGAGGGATCATCAACATCATGGGAGAGGCATCATCAACATCATGGGTGAGGGATCATCAACATCATGGGTGAGGGATCATCAACATCATGAGTGAGGGATCGTCAACATCTTGGGTGAGGGATCATCAACATCATGGGTGAGGGATCATCAACATCATGGGTGAGGGATCATCAACATCATGGGTGAGGGATCATCAACATCATGGGTGAGGGATCATCAACATCATGGGTGAGGGATCATCAACATCAAGGGTGAGGGATCATCAACATCATGGGTGAGGGATCATCAACATCATGGGTGAGGGATCATCAACATCATGGGTGAGGGATCATCAACATCATGGGTGAGGGATCATCAACATCATGGGTGAGGGATCATCAACATCATAGGTGAGGGATCATCAACATAAAGCATGAGGGGTCATCAACATCATGGGTGAGGGATCATCAACATCATAGGTGAGGGATCATCAACATAATGGGTGAGGTATCATCGACATCATGGGTGAGGGATCATCAACATCATGGGTGAGGGATCATCAACAACATGGGTGAGGGATCATCAACATCATGTGTGAGGGATCATCAAAATCATGGGTTAGGGATCATCAACATCACAGGCGAGGGATCATCAACATCATGTTAGAGGGATCATCAACATCATATGTAGTGGATCATGATCATCATGGGTGAAGGATCATGAACATCATTTGTGAAGAATCATCAACATCATGGCTGAGTTATCATCAACATCATGGGTGAGGCATCATCAACATCATGGGTGAGGGATCATCATCATTGGCGAGGGATCATTAACATCAAGGGTGAGGGATCATCAAGATCATGGGTTAGGGATCGTCTACATCATGGGTGAGAGATCATCATCATCAAGAATGAGGGATCATCAACATCATGGGTGAGGTATCATCAACATCATGGGTGAGGGATCATCAACATCAAGGGTGAGGGATCATCAACATCAATAATGAGGGATCATCAACATCATGAGTGAGGGATCATCAACATCATGGGTGAGGGATCATCATCATTGGTGAGGGATCATCAACATGAAGGATGAGGGATCATCAACATTATGGGTGAGGGATCATCATCATGGGTGAGGAATCATTAACATCAAGGGTTAGGAATCCTCAACATCAAGGATGAGGGATAATAAACATCATGGTTGAAGGGTTCATCAACATCATTGGTGAAGGGTTCATCAACATGAAGACTGAGGGATCATCAACATCAAAAGTGAAGGATCATCAACATCATGGGTGAGGGATCATCAACATCATGGGTGAGGGATCATCAACATCATGGGTGAGGGTTAATCAACATCAAGGGTGAAGGATCATCAACGTCAGTGGTGAGGGATCATCAACATCAAGGTTGAGGGATCATCAACATCAATGGTGAGGGATCATCAACATCATGAGTGAGTGATCATCAACATCGTGGATGAGGTTTCATAAACATCAAGGTTGAGGGATCATCAACATCAGTGGTGAGGTATCATAAACATCAAGGTTGAAGGATCATAAACATCAAGGTTGAGGGATCATTAACATCAAGGGTCGGGCTTCAACATCCACAAGCTACTCGACAGGAAAAGTAATTAAATAATTAAAACAGTTGTCCTCTGAGTTACTTCCCCTCAGCAGTGAGTTACTTGCCCTCAGCAGTGAGTTACTTGCCCTCAGCAGTGAGTTACTTGCCCTCAGCAGTGAGATACTTCCCTCAGCAGTGAGTTACTTGCCCTCAGCAGTGAGATACTTCCCTCAGCAGTGAGTTACTTGCCCTCAGCAGTGAGATACTTCCCTCAGCAGTGAGTTACTTGCCCTCAGCAGTGAGATACTTCCCCTCAGCAGTGAGATACTTCCCCTCAGCAGTGAGATACTTCCCCTCAGCAGTGAGATACTTCCCCTCAGCAGTGAGATACTTCCCCTCAGCAGTGAGTTACTTCCCCTCAGCAGTGAGATACTTCCCCTCAGCAGTGAGTTACTTCCCCTCAGCAGTGAGTTACTTCCCCTCAGCAGTGGGTTACTTCCCCTCAGCAGTGAGTTACTTCCCCTCAGCAGTGAGTTACTTCCCCTCAGCAGTGAGTTACTTTCCCTCAGCAGTGAGTTACTTCCCATCAGCAATTAGTTACTTCCCCTCAGTAGGGAGTTACTTTCCATCAGCAGTGAGTTAGTTCCCCTTAGCAGTGAGTTACTTCCCCTCATCAGTGAGCTACTTCCCCTCAGCAGCGAGTTACTTCCCCTCAGCAGTGAGTTACTTGCCCTCAGCAGTGAGATACTTCCCCTCAGCAGTGAGTTACTTGCCCTCAGCAGTGAGATACTTCCCCTCAGCAGTGAGATACTTCCCCTCAGCAGTGAGATACTTCCCCTCAGCAGTGAGATACTTCCCCTCAGCAGTGAGATACTTCCCCTCAGCAGTGAGATACTTCCCCTCAGCAGTGAGATACTTCCCCTCAGCAGTGAGATACTTCCCCTCAGCAGTGAGATACTTCCCCTCAGCAGTGAGATACTTCCCCTCAGCAGTGAGTTACTTCCCCTCAGCAGTGAGTTACTTCCCATTAGCAGTGAGTTACTTCCCCTCAGCAGTGAGTTACTTCCCCTCAGCAGTGAGTTACTTCCCCTCAGCAGTGAGTTACTTCCCCTCAGCAGTGAGTTACTTCCCCTCAGCAGAGAGTTACTTCCCCTCAGCAGTGAGTTACTTCCCCTCAGCAGTGAGTTACTTCCCCTCAGCAGTGAGTTACTTTCCCTCAGCAGTGAGTTACTTCCCATCAGCAATTAGTTACTTCCCCTCAGTAGGGAGTTACTTTCCATCAGCAGTGAGTTAGTTCCCCTTAGCAGTGAGTTACTTCCCCTCATCAGTGAGCTACTTCCCCTCAGCAGCGAGTTACTTCCCCTCAGCAGTGAGTTACTTCCACTCAGTAGTGAGCAACTTCCCCTCAGCAGTGAGCTACTTCCCCTCAGCAGTGAGCTACTTCCCCTCAGCAGTGAACTACTTTCCCTCAGCAGTGAGCAACTTCCCATCAGCATTGAGATACTTCCCGTCAGCAGTGAGCTACTTCCCCTCAGCAGTGAGTTATCTCGCCTCAGCAGTGAGTTACTTCCTCTCAGCAGCGAGTTACTTTAGCTCAACAGTGAGTTACTTCCGCTCAGCAGTGAGTTACTTCGACTCAGCAGTGAGTTATTTCAGCTCAACAGTGAGTTACTTCCCCTCAGCAGTGAGTTACTTCCACTCAGCAGTGAGTTACTTCCCCTCAGCAGTGAGTTACCTCCCCTCAGCAGTTAGTTGCTTCCCCTCAGCAGCGAGTTACTTCCCCACAGCAGTGAGTTACTTCCCCTCAGCAGTGAGTTACTTCCCCTCAGCAGTGAGTTACTTCGGCTCAGCAGTGAGTTACCTCCCTTCAGCAGTGAGTTACTTCCCCTCAGCAGTGAGTTACTTCCCCTCAGCAGTGAGTTACTTCCCCTCAGCAGTGAGTTACTTCCCCTCAGCAGTGAGTTACTTCCCCTCAGCAGTGAGTTACTTCCCCTCAGCAGTGAGTTACTTCCCCTCAGCAGTGAGTTACTTCCGCTCAGCAGTGAGTTACTTCCCCTCAGCAGTGAGTTACTTCCCCTCAGCAGTGAGTTACTTCCCCTCAGCAGTGAGTTACCTCCCCTCAGCAGTTAGTTGCTTCCCCTCAGCAGCGAGTTACTTCCCCACAGCAGTGAGTTACTTCCCCTCAGCAGTGAGTTACTTCCCCTCAGCAGTGAGTTACTTCGGCTCAGCAGTGAGTTACATCCCTTCAGCAGTGAGTTACTTAACCTCAGCAGTGAGTTACTTCCCCTCAGCAGTGAGTTACTTCCCCTCAGCAGTGAGTTACTTCCCCTCAGCAGTGAGTTGCTTCCCCTCAGCAGTGAGTTACTTCCCCTCAGCAGTGAGTTACTTCCCCTCAGCAGTGAGTTACTTCCGCTCAACAATGAGTTACTTCCCCTCAGCAGTGAGTTACTTCCCCTCAGCAGTGAGTTACTTCCACTCAGCAGTGAGTTACTTCCCGTAAGCAGTGAGTTACTTCCCCTCAGCAGTGAGTTAATTCTCCTCAGTAGTGAGTTACTTCCTCTCAGCAGTGAGTTGATTCCCCTCAGCAGTGAGTTACCTCCCCTCAGCAGTTAGTTGCTTCCCCTCAGCAGCGAGTTACTTCCCCACAGCAGTGAGTTACTTCCCCTCAGCAGTGAGTTACTTCCCCTCAGCAGTGAGTTACTTCGGCTCAGCAGTGAGTTACCTCCCTTCAGCAGTGAGTTACTTCCCCTCAGCAGTGAGTTACTTCCCCTCAGCAGTGAGTTACTTCCCCTCAGCAGTGAGTTACTTCCCCTCAGCAGTGAGTTACTTCCCCTCAGCAGTGAGTTACTTCCCCTCAGCAGTGAGTTACTTCCCCTCAGCAGTGAGTTACTTCCGCTCAGCAGTGAGTTACTCCCCCTCAGCAGTGAGTTACTTCCCCTCAGCAGTGAGTTACTTCCCCTCAGCAGTGAGTTACCTCCCCTCAGCAGTTAGTTGCTTCCCCTCAGCAGCGAGTTACTTCCCCACAGCAGTGAGTTACTTCCCCTCAGCAGTGAGTTACTTCCCCTCAGCAGTGAGTTACTTCGGCTCAGCAGTGAGTTACATCCCTTCAGCAGTGAGTTACTTAACCTCAGCAGTGAGTTACTTCCCCTCAGCAGTGAGTTACTTCCCCTCAGCAGTGAGTTACTTCCCCTCAGCAGTGAGTTGCTTCCCCTCAGCAGTGAGTTACTTCCCCTCAGCAGTGAGTTACTTCCCCTCAGCAGTGAGTTACTTCCGCTCAACAATGAGTTACTTCCCCTCAGCAGTGAGTTACTTCCCCTCAGCAGTGAGTTACTTCCACTCAGCAGTGAGTTACTTCCCGTAAGCAGTGAGTTACTTCCCCTCAGCAGTGAGTTAATTCTCCTCAGTAGTGAGTTACTTCCTCTCAGCAGTGAGTTGATTCCACTCAGCAGGGAGTTACTTCCTCTCAGCAGTGAGTTACTTCCACTCAGCAGTGAGTCACTTCCCCTCAGCAGTGAGTTACTTCCCGTCAGCAGTGAGTTACTTCCGCTCAGCAGTGAGTTACTTCCCTTCAGCAGTGAGTTACTTCCACTCAGCAGTGAGTTACTTCCACTCAGCAGTGAGTTACTTCCCCTCAGCTGTGAGTTACTTCCCCTCAGCAGTGAGTTACTTCCCCTCAGCAGTGAGCTACTCCCCCTCAGCAGTGAGTTACTTCCCCTCAGCAGTGAGTTACTTCCCCACAGCAGTGAGTTACTTCCACTCAGCAGTGAGTTACTTCCCTTCAGCAGTGAGTTACCTTCTTTCAGCAGTGAGTTACTTCCCCTCAGCAGTGAGTTACTTCCCCTAAGCAATGAGTTACTTCCTCTGAGCAGTGAGTTACTTCCCCTCAGCAGTGAGTTACTTCCTCTCAGCAGTGAGTTACTTCCACTCAGCAATGAGTTACTTCCCCTCAGCAGTGAGTTACTTCCCCTCAGCAGTGAGTTACTTCCCCTCAGCAGTGAGTTACTTCCCGTAAGCAGTGAATTACTTCCCCTCAGCAGTGAGTTACTTCTCCTCAGTAGTGAGTTACTTCCTCTCAGCAGTGAGTTACTTCCACTCAGCAATGAGTTACTTCCCCTCAGCAGTGAGTTACTTCCCCTCAGCAGTGAGTTACTTCCCCTCAGCAGTGAGTTACTTCCCGTAAGCAGTGAATTACTTCCCCTCAGCAGTGAGTTACTTCTCCTCAGTAGTGAGTTACTTCCTCTCAGCAGTGAGTTACTTCCACTCAGCAGGGAGTTACTTCCTCTCAGCAGTGAGTTACTTCCACTCAGCAGTGAGTTACTTCCCCTCAGCAGTGAGTTACTTCCCGTCAGCAGTGAGTTACTTCCGCTCAGCAGTGAGTTACTTCCCTTCAGCAGTGAGTTACTTCCACTCAGCAGTGAGTTACTTCCACTCAGCAGTGAGTTACTTCCCCTCAGCAGTGAGTTACTTCCCCTCAGCAGTGAGTTACTTCCGGTCAGCAATGAGTTACTTCCCCTCAGCAGTGAGTTACTTCCCCTCAGCAGTGAGTTACTTCCCCTCAGCAGTGAGTTACTTCCACTCAGCAGTGAGTTACTTCCCGTAAGCAGTGAGTTACTTCCCCTCAGCAGTGAGTTACTTCTCCTCAGTAGTGAGTTACTTCCTCTCAGCAGTGAGTTTCTTCCACTCAGCAGGGAGTTACTTCCTCTTAGCAGTGAGTTACTTCCACTCAGCAGTGAGTTACTTCCCCTCAGCAGTGAGTTACTTCCCGTCAGCAGTGAGTTACTTCCGCTCAGCAGTGAGTTACTTCCCTTCAGCAGTGAGTTACTTCCACTCAGCAGCGAGTTACTTCCACTCAGCAGTGAGTTACTTCCCCTCAGCAGTGAGTTACTTCCTCTCAGCAGTGAGTTACCTCCCCTCAGCAGTGAGCTACTCCCCCTCAGCAGTGAGTTACTTCCCCTCAGCAGTGAGTTACTTCCCCACAGCAGTGAGTTACTTCCACTCAGCAGTGAGTTACTTCCCTTCAGCAGTGAGTTACCTCCCCTCAGCAGTGAGTTACTTCCCCTCAGCAGTGAGTTACTTCCCCTCAGCAGTGAGTTACTTCCACTCAGCAGTGAGTTACTTCCCGTAAGCAGTGAGTTACTTCCTCTCAGCAGTGAGTTACTTCTCCTCAGTAGTGAGTTACTTCCTCTCAACAGTGAGTTTCTTCCACTCAGCAGGGAGTTACTTCCTCTCAGCAGTGAGTTACTTCCACTCAGCAGTGAGTTACTTCCCCTCAGCAGTGAGTTACTTCCCGTCAGCAGTGAGTTACTTCCGCTCAGCAGTGAGTTACTTCCCTTCAGCAGTGAGTTACTTCCACTCAGCAGTGAGTTACTTCCACTCAGCAGTGAGTTACTTCCCCTCAGCAGTGAGTTACCTCCCCTCAGCAGTGAGTTACTTCCCCTCAGCAGTGAGTTACTTCCCCTAAGCAATGAGTTACTTCCCCTGAGCAGTGAGTTACTTCCCCTCAGCAGTGAGTTACTTCCGCTCAGCAGTGAGTTACTTCAACTCAGCAGTGAGTTACTTCCCCTCAACAGTGAGTTACTTCCCCTCAGCAGTGAGTTACTTCCACTCAGCAGTGAGTTACTTCCCGTAAGCAGTGAATTACTTCCCATCAGCAGTGAGTTACTTCCCCTCAGCAGCGAGTTACTTCCTCTCAGCAGTGAGTTACTTCCACTCAGCAGTGAGTTACTTCCACTCAGCAGTGAATTACTTCCATTCAGCTGTGAGTTACTTCCACTCAGCAGTGAGTTACTTCCCCTCAGCAGTGAGTTACTTCCACTCAGCAGTGAGTTACTTCCACTCAGCAGTGAGTTACTTCCCCTCAGCAGTGAGTTACTTCCCCTCAGCAGTGAGTTACTTCCCTTCAGCAGTGAGTTACTTCCACTCAGCAGTGAGTTACTTCCCTTCAGCTGTGAGTTACCTACCCTCAGCAGTGAGTTACTTCCCCTCAGCAGTGAGTTACTTCCCTTAAGCAATGAGTTACTTCCCCTCAGCAGTGAGTTACTTCCCCTCAGCAGTGAGTTACTTGCGCTCAGCAGTGAGTTACTTCCCTTCAGCAGTGAGTTACTTCCCCTAAGCAGTGAGTTACTACCACTCAGCAGTGAGTTACTTCCCCTCAGCAGTGAGTTACTTCCCCTTAGCAGTGAGCTACTTCCCCTCAGCAGTGAGTTATTTCTTCTCAGCAGTGAGTTACTTCCCCTCAGCAGTGAGTTACTTCCGGACAGCAGTGAGTTACTGCCCCACAGCCGTGAGTTCTTTCCCTCAGCAGTGAGTTACTTCCCCTCAGCAGTGAGTTACTTCCATTTAGCAGCGAGTTACTTCTCCTCGGCAGTGAGTTACTTCCACTCAGCTGTGAGTTACTTCCAGTAAGCAGTGAGTTACTTCCCCTTAGCAGTTAGTTACTTCCCCTCAGTAGTGAGTTACTTTCTCTCAGCAGTGAGTTACTTCCACTCAGCTGTGAGTTACTTCCCCTCAGCAGTTAGTTACTTCCCGTCAGCAGTGAGTTACTTCCGCACAGCAGTGAGTTACTTCCCCTCAGCAGTGAGTTACTTCCCCTCAGCAGTGAGTTACTTCCCTTCAGCTGTTAGTTACTTCCCGTAAGCAGTGAGTTACTTCCGCTCAGCAGTGAGTTACTTCCCCTCAGCAGTGAGTTACTTCCCTTCAGCAGTGAGTTACTTCCCCTCAGCAACGAGTTACTTCCGCTCGGCAGTGAGTTACTTCCCCTCAGCAGTGAGTTAGTTCCTTTCAGCAGTGAGTTATTTCCACTCAGCAGTGAGCTACTTCCCCTCAGCAGTGAGTTACTTTCCCTCAGCAGTGAGTTACTTCCACTCACCAGTGAGTTACTTCCACTCACCAGTGAGTTACTTCCCCTAAGCATTGAGTTACTTCCCCTCAGCAGTTAGTTACTTCACCTCAGCAGTGAGTTACTTCCCCTCAGCAGTGAGTTACTTCCCATCAGCAATGAGTTACTTCCCTTCGGAAGTTAGTTACTTCTCCTCAGCAGTGAGTTACTTCCCTTCAGCAGTGAGTTACTTCCTCTCAGCAGTGAGTTACTTCCTCTCAGCAGTGAGTTTCTTCCCCTCAGCGGTGAGTTACTTCCCCTCAGCAGTGAGTTACTTCCCCTCAACAGTGAGTTACTTCCCTTCAGCAGTAAGTTACTTCCCCTCAGCAGTGAGTTACTTCCACTCAGCAGCGAGTTACTTCGGCTCACCAGTGAGTTACTTCCCTTCAGCAGTGAGTTACTTCCCGTCAGCAGTGAGTTACTTCCGCTCAGCAGTGAGTTACTTCACCTCTTCAGTGAGTTACTTCCCCTCAGCAGTGAGTTACTTCCACTCCGCAGTGAGTTACTTCCGCTCAACAGTTAGTTACTTCCTATCAGCAGTGAGTTACTTCCCCTCAGCAGTGAGTTACTTCCGCTCAGCAGTGAGTTACTTCCCCTAAGCAATGAGCTACTTCCCCTCAGCAGTATGTTACTTCAGCTCAGCAGTGAGTTACTTCCCCTCAGCAGTGAGTTACTTCCCATCAGCAGTTAGTTACTTCCCCTCAGCAGTGTGTTACTTCAGCTCAGCAGTGAGCTATGTCCCCTCAGCAGTTAGTTAATTAATCTCAGCAGTCAGTTACTTCCTCTCAGCAGTGAGTTACTTCCTCTCAGCAGTGAATTACTTCACTCTCGGCAGTGAGTTGCTTCCCCTTCAGCAGTGAGTTACTTCCCCTGAGCAGTGAGTTACTTCCCCTGAGCAGTGAGTTACTTCCTCTCAGCTGTGAGTTACTTCCACTCAGCATTGAGTTACTTCCCCTCTGCAGTGAGTTACTTGCACTCAGGAGTGAGTTAATTAATCTCAACAGTCAGTTACTTCCCCTGAGCAGTGAGTTACTTTTCCTCATCAGTGAGTTATTTCCGCTCAGCAGTGAGTTACTTCCGCTCAGCAGTGAGTTACTTTATCTCAGCAGTCAGTTACTTCCCCTCAGCAGTGAGTTACTTTTCCTCATCAGTGAGTTATTTCCGCTCAGCAGTGAGTTACTTCCGCTCAGCAGTGAGTTACTTCCCTTCAGCAGTGAGTTACTTCCCCTCAGCAGTGAGTTACTTCCCCTCAGCAGTGAGTTGCTTCCCCAAAGCAGTGAGTTACTTCCCCTCAGCAGTGAGTTACTTCCGCTCAGCAGTGAGTTAATTCCCCTCAGCAGTGAGTTACTTACCCTCAGCAGTGAGTTACTTCTCTTCAGCAGTAAGTTACTTCCGCTCAGCAGTGAGTTAATTCCCCTCAGCAGTGAGTTATTTCCCCTCAGCAGAGAGTTACTTCACCTCAGCAGTGAGTTACTTCCCCTCAGCAGTGAGTTACTTCCTCTCTGCAGTGAGTTACTTCCACTCAGCAGTGAGTTACTTCCACTCAGCAGTGAGTTACTTCCCCTCAGCAGTGAGTTACTTCCCCTCTGCAGTGAGTTACTTCCACTCAGCAGTGAGTTACTTCCACTCAGCAGTGAGTTACTTCCCCTCAGCAGTGAGTTACTTCCACTCAGCAGTGAGCTACTTCCGCTCAGCAGTGACTTACTTCCCCTCAGCAGTGAGTTACTTCCCCTCAGCAGTGAGTTACTTCCACTCAGCAATGAGTTACTTCCCCTCAGCAGTGAGTTACTTCCCCTCAGCAGTGAGTTACTTCCCCTCAGCAGTGAGTTACTTCCACTCAGCAGTGAGTTACTTCCCGTAAGCAGTGAGTTACTTCCCCTCAGCAGTGAGTTACTTCTCCTCAGTAGTGAGTTACTTCCTCTCAGCAGTGAGTTTCTTCCACTCAGCAGGGAGTTACTTCCTCTCAGCAGTGAGTTACTTCCACTCAGCAGTGAGTTACTTCCCCTCAGCAGTGAGTTACTTCCCGTCAGCAGTGAGTTACTTCCGCTCAGCAGTGAGTTACTTCCCTTCAGCAGTGAGTTACTTCCACTCAGCAGCGAGTTACTTCCACTCAGCAGTGAGTTACTTCCCCTCAGCAGTGAGTTACTTCCTCTCAGCAGTGAGTTACCTCCCCTCAGCAGTGAGCTACTCCCCCTCAGCAGTGAGTTACTTCCCCTCAGCAGTGAGTTACTTCCCCACAGCAGTGAGTTACTTCCACTCAGCAGTGAGTTACTTCCCTTCAGCAGTGAGTTACCTCCCCTCAGCAGTGAGTTACTTCCCCTCAGCAGTGAGTTACTTCCCCTCAGCAGTGAGTTACTTCCACTCAGCAGTGAGTTACTTCCCGTAAGCAGTGAGTTACTTCCTCTCAGCAGTGAGTTACTTCTCCTCAGTAGTGAGTTACTTCCTCTCAACAGTGAGTTTCTTCCACTCAGCAGGGAGTTACTTCCTCTCAGCAGTGAGTTACTTCCACTCAGCAGTGAGTTACTTCCCCTCAGCAGTGAGTTACTTCCCGTAAGCAGTGAGTTACTTCCGCTCAGCAGTGAGTTACTTCCCTTCAGCAGTGAGTTACTTCCACTCAGCAGTGAGTTACTTCCATTCAGCAGTGAGTTACCTCTCCTCAGCAGTGAGTTACTTCCACTCAGCAGTGAGTTACCTCCGCTCAGTAGTGAGTTACTCCCTCTCAGCAGTGAGTTACTTCCCCTCAGCAGTGAGTTCCTTCCCGTAAGCAGTGAGTTACTTCCACTCAGCAGTGAGTTACTTCCCTTCAGCAGTGAGTTACCTCCCCTCAGCAGTGAGTTACTTCCCCTCAGCAGTGAGTTACTTCCCCTAAGCAATGAGTTACTTCCCCTGAGCAGTGAGTTACTTCCCCTCAGCAGTGAGTTACTTCCGCTCAGCAGTGAGTTACTTCAACTCAGCAGTGAGTTACTTCCCCTCAACAGTGAGTTACTTCCCCTCAGCAGTGAGTTACTTCCACTCAGCAGTGAGTTACTTCCCGTAAGCAGTGAATTACTTCCCATCAGCAGTGAGTTACTTCTCCTCAGTAGTGAGTTACTTCCTCTCAGCAGTGAGTTACTTCCACTCAGCAGTGAGTTACTTCCCCTCAGCAGTGAGTTACTTCCCGTCAGCAGTGAGTTACTTCCGCTCAGCAGTGAGTTACTTCCCTTCAGCAGTGAGTTACTTCCACTCAGCAGTGAGTTACTTCCACTCAGCAGTGAGTTACTTCCCCTCAGCAGTGAGTTACTTCCCTTCAGCAGTGAGTTACTTCCACTCAGCAGTGAGTTACTTCCCTTCAGCTGTGAGTTACCTACCCTCAGCAGTGAGTTACTTCCCCTCAGCAGTGAGTTACTTCCCTTAAGCAATGAGTTACTTCCCCTCAGCAGTGAGTTACTTCCCCTCAGCAGTGAGTTACTTGCGCTCAGCAGTGAGTTACTTCCCTTCAGCAGTGAGTTACTTCCCCTAAGCAGTGAGTTACTACCACTCAGCAGTGAGTTACTTCCCCTCAGCAGTGAGTTACTTCCCCTTAGCAGTGAGTTATTTCTTCTCAGCAGTGAGTTACTTCCCCTCAGCAGTGAGTTACTTCCGGTCAGCAGTGAGTTACTTCCCCTCAGCAGTGAGTTATTTCCCTCAGCAGTGAGTTACTTCCCCTCAGCAGTGAGTTACTTCCATTTAGCAGCGAGTTACTTCTCCTCGGCAGTGAGTTACTTCCACTCAGCTGTGAGTTACTTCCAGTAAGCAGTGAGTTACTTCCCCTTAGCAGTTAGTTACTTCCCCTCAGTAGTGAGTTACTTTCTCTCAGCAGTGAGTTACTTCCACTCAGCTGTGAGTTACTTCTCCTCAACAGTGAGTTACTCTATCTTAGCAGTGAGTTACTTCCCCACAGCAGTGAGTTACTTCCCCTCAGCAGTGAGTTACGTCCGCTCAGAAGTGAGTTACTTCCCCTCAGCAGTTAGCTACATACCCTCAGCAGTGAGTTACTTCCCCTTAGCAGTGAGTTACTTCCCCTCAGCAGTGAGTTACTTCCCTTCAGCAGTGAGTTACTTCTCCTCAGCAGTGAGTTACTCACCCTCAGCAGTGAGTTACTTCCCCTCAGCAGTGAGTTAGTTCCTTTCAGCAGTGAGTTACTCTCCCTCAGCAGTGAGTTACTTCTCCTCAGCAGTGAGTTACTCTATCTCAGCAGTGATTTACTTCCCCTCAGCAGTGAGTTACTTCCCATCAGCAGTGAGTTACTTCCCCTCACCATTGAGGTACTTCCCCACAGCAGTGAGTTACTTCTCCTCAGCAGTGAGTTACTTCCCCTCATCAGTGAGTTACTTCCATTAGCAGTGAGTTACTTCCCCTCAGCAGTGAGTTACTTCCCCTCAGCAGTGAGTTACTTCCCTTTCGGCAGTGAGTTACTTCCCCCTCTGCAGTGAGTTACTTCCTCCTCGGCAGTGAGTTACTTACCCCTCGGCAGTGAGTTTCTTCCACTCAGCAGTGAGTTACTTCCCCTCAGCAGTGAGTTACTTACCCCTCGGCAGTGAATTACTTCCCCTCAGAAGTGAGTTACTTCCGCTCAGCAGTTAGTTACTTCACCTCAGCAGTGATGTACTTCTCCTCAGCAGTGAGTTACTTCCCGTCAGCAGTGAGTTACTTCCGCTCAGCAGTGAGTTACTTCCCCTCCGCATTGAGCTACTTCCCCTCAGCAGTGAGTTACTTCCCTTCAGCAGTGAGTTACTTCCCCTCAGCAGTGAGTTACTTCCTCTCAGCAGTGAGTTACTTCCCCTCAGCAGTGAGTTACTTCCGCTCAGCAGTGAGTTACTTCCCCTCAGCAGTGAGCTACTTCCCCTCAGCAGTGAGTTACTTCAGCTCAGCAGTGAGTTACTTCCCCTCAGCAGTGAGTTACTTCCCATCAGCAGAGAGTTACTTCCCCTCAGCAGTGAGTTACTTCAGCTCAGCAGTGAGTTACTTCTGCTCAGCAGTGAGTTACTTAATCTCAGCAGTCAGTTACTTCCCCTCAGCAGTGAGTTACTCCATCTCAGCAGTAAGTTACTTCCCTCTCGGCAATGAGCTGCTTCCCCCTCAGCAGTGAGTTACTTTCCCTGAGCAGTGAGTTACTTCCCCTGAGCAGTGAGTTAATTAATCTCAGCAGTCAGTTACTTCCCCTCAGCAGTGAGTTACTTCCTCTCAGCAGTGAGTTACTTGCACTCAGGAGTGAGTTAATTAATCTCAACAGTCAGTTACTTCCCCTGAGCAGTGAGTTACTTTTCCTCATCAGTGAGTTAGTTCCCCTCAGCAGTGAGTTACTTCCGCTCAGCAGTGAGTTAATTAATCTCAGCAGTCAGTTACTTCCCCTCAGCAGTGAGTTACTTCCTCTCAGCAGTGAGTTACTTCCCCTCAGCAGTGAGTTACTTCCCCTCAGCAGTGAGTTACTTCCCTTCAGCAGTGAGTTACTTCCCCTCAGCAGTGAGTTACTTCCCCTCAGCAGTGAGTTACTTCCTCTCAGCAGTGAGTTACTTCCCCTCAGCAGTGAGTTACTTCCGCTCAGCAGTGAGTTACTTCCCCTCAGCAGTGAGCTACTTCCCCTCAGCAGTGAGTTACTTCTCTTCTGCAGTGAGTTACTTCCGCTCAGTAGTGAGTTACTTCCCCTTAGCAGTGAGTTACTTCCGCTGACCAGTGAGTTACTTCCCCTCAGCAGTGAGTTACTTCC
The DNA here is from genome assembly GCF_038502225.1 of Cherax quadricarinatus. Classification (NCBI taxonomy): domain Eukaryota; kingdom Metazoa; phylum Arthropoda; class Malacostraca; order Decapoda; family Parastacidae; genus Cherax; species Cherax quadricarinatus. The sequence goes on along the minus strand of NC_091325.1, from coordinate 31,427,212 downwards.
CGTCAGCAGTGAGTTACTTCCTCTCAGCAGTGAGTTACTTCCACTCAGCAGTGAGTTACTTCCACTCAGCAGTGAGTTACTTCCCCTCAGCAGTGAGTTACTTCCCCTCTGCAGTGAGTTACTTCCACTCAGCAGTGAGTTACTTCCACTCAGCAGTGAGTTACTTCCCCTCAGCAGTGAGTTACTTCCACTCAGCAGTGAGCTACTTCCGCTCAGCAGTGACTTACTTCCCCTCAGCAGTGAATTACTTCCCCTCAGCAGAGAGTTACTTCCAATCGGCAGTGAGTTACTTCCCGTCAGCAGTGAGTTACTTCCGCTCAGCAGTGAGTTACTTAACCTCAGCAGTGAGTTACTTCAGCTCAGCAGTGAGTTACTTCCCCTCAGCAGTGAGTTACTTCCCGTAAGCAGTGAGTTACTTCCGCTCAGCAGTGAGTTACTTCCCCTCAGCAGTGAGTTACTTCCTCTCAGCAGTGAGTTACTTCCCTTCAGCAGTGAGTTACTTCCCCTAAGCAGTGAGTTACTTCATCTCAGCAGTGAGTTACTTCCCCTCAGCAGGGATTTACTTCCATTCAGCAGTGAGTTACTTCCCCTCAGCATTGAGTTACTTCAACTCAGCAGTGAGTTACTTCCCCTCAGCAGTGAGTTACTTCCCCTCAGCAGTGAGTCACTTCCCCTCAGCAGTGAGTTTCTTCCCCTGAGCAGTGAGTTACTTCCAATCAGCAGTGAGTTTCTTCCCCTCAGCAGTGAGTTACTTCCACTCAGCAGCGAGTTACTTCAGCTCTCCAGTGAGTTACTTCCCTTCAGCAGTGAGTTACTTCACATCAGCAGTGAGTTACTTCCCCTAAGCAGTGAGTTACTTCCCCTCAGCAGTGAGTTACTTCCCCTCAGCAGTGAGTTACTTCCCCTCAGCAGTGAGTTACTTCCGCTCAGCAGTGAGTTACTTCCCCTCAGCAGTGAGCTACTTCCCCTCAGCAGTGAGTTACTTCAGCTCAGCAGTGAGTTACTTCCCCTCAGCAGTGAGCTACTTCCCCTCAGCAGTGAGTTACTTTTGCTCAGCAGTGAGTTACTTCCCCTCAGCAGTGAGCTACTTCCACTCAGCAGTGAGTTACTTCAGCTCAGCAGTGAGTTACTTCCCATCAGCAGTGAGTTACTTCCCCTCAGCAGTGAGTTACTTCAGCTCAGCAGTGAGCTAGTTCCCCTCAGCAGTGAGTTACTTCCGCTCTGCAGTGAGTTATTTAATCTCAGCAGTCATTTACTTCCCCTCAGCAGTGAGTTACTTCCTCTCAGCAGTGAGTTACTTAATCTCAGCAGACAGTTACTTCCCTTCAGCAGTGAGTTACTTCATCTCAGCAATGAGTTACTTCCCCCTCGGCAAAGAGTTAGTTCCCTTTCGGCAATGAGTTACTTTGCCTTCGACAATGAGTTACTTTCTCCTCGGCAGTGAGTTTCTTCCCCCTCGGCAATGAGTTACTTCCCCCTCGGCAATGAGTTACTTCCCCCTCGGCAATGAGTTACTTCCCCCTCGGCACTGAGTTACTTCCCCCTCGGCAGTGAGTTTCTTCCCCCTCGGCAGTGAGTTTCTTCCCCCTCGGCAGTGAGTTACTTTGCCCTCGGCAATGAGTTACTTCCCCCTCGGCAATGAGTTACTTCACCACCGGCAATGAGTTACTTTGCCTTCGGCAATGAGTTACTTTCTCCTCGGCAGTGAGTTTCTTCCCCATCGGCAATGAGTTACTTCCCCCTCGGCAATGAGTTACTTCCCCCTCGGCAATGAGTTCCCCCTCGGCTTCCCCCTCGGCAATGAGTTACTTTTGCCCTAGGTAATGAGTTACTTACCCCTCGGCAATGAGTTACTTCCCCTCGGCAATGAGTTACTTTCCCCTCGGCAGTGAGTTTCTCCCCGCTCGGCAATGAGTTACTTCCCCCTCGGCACTGAGTTACTTCCCCCTCGGCAGTGAGTTTCTTCCCCCTCGGCAATGAGTTACTTCCCCCTCGGCAATGAGTTACTTCCCCCTCGGCAATGAGTTACTTCCCCCTCGGCAATGAGTTACTTCCCCCTCGGCAATGAGCTAGTTCCCCCTCGGCAATGAGTTACTTTGCCCTCGGCAATGAGTTACTTCCCCCTCGGCAGTGAGTTTCTTCCCCCTCGGCAATGAGTTACTTCCCTCTCGGCAGTGAGTTTCTTCCCCCTCGGCAATGAGTTACTTCCCCCTCGGCAATGAGTTACTTTGCCCTCGGCAGTGAGTTTCTTCCCCCTCGGCAGTGAGTTACTTTGCCCTCGGCAATGAGTTACTTCCCCCTCGGCAATGAGTTACTTTCCCCTCGGCAGTGAGTTTCTTCCCCCTCGGCAATGAGTTACTTCCCCCTCGGCAATGAGTTACTTCCCCCTCGGCAATGAGTTACTTCCCCCTCGGCAATGAGTTACTTCCCCCTCGGCAATGAGTTACTTCCCCTCGGCAATGAGTTACTTCCCCCTCGGCAGTGAGTTTCTTCCCCCTCGGCAATGAGTTACTTCCCCCTCGGCAATGAGTTACTTCCCCCTCGGCAATGAGTTACTTCCCCCTCGGCAATGAGTTACTTCCCCCTCGGCAATGAGTTACTTCCCCCTCGGCAATGAGTTACTTCCCCTCGGCAATGAGTTACTTCCCCCTCGGCAATGAGTTACTTCCCCCTCGGCAATAAGTTTCTTCCCCCTCGGCAGTGAGTTACTTCCCCCTCGGCAATGAGTTTCTTTCCCCTCGGCAATGAGTTACTTCCCCCTCGGCAATAAGTTACTTCCCCCTCGGCAATAAGTTACTTCCCCCTCGGCAATAAGTTACTTCCCCCTCGGCAATAAGTTACTTCCCCCTCGGCAATAAGTTACTTCCCCCTCGGCAATAAGTTACTTCCCCCTCGGCAATAAGTTACTTCCCCCTCGGCAATAAGTTACTTCCCCCTCGGCAATAAGTTACTTCCCCCTCGGCAGTGAGTTACTTCCCCCTCGGCAATAAGTTTCTTCCCCCTCGGCAATAAGTTACTTCCCCCTCGGCAATAAGTTACTTCCCCCTCGGCAGTGAGTTACTTCCCCCTCGGCAATGAGTTACTTCCCCCTCGGCAATAAGTTACTTCCCCCTCGGCAATAAGTTACTTCCCCCTCGGCAATAAGTTACTTCCCCCTCGGCAATAAGTTACTTCCCTCTCGGCAATAAGTTACTTTCCCCTCGGCAGTGAGTTACTTCCCCCTCGGCAATAAGTTACTTCCCCCTCGGCAATAAGTTACTTCCCCCTCGGCAATAAGTTACTTCCCCTCGGCAATAAGTTACTTCCCCCTCGGCAGTGAGTTACTTCCCCCTCGGCAATAAGTTACTTCCCCCTCGGCAATAAGTTACTTCCCCCTCGGCAATAAGTTACTTCCCCCTCGGCAATAAGTTACTTCCCCCTCGGCAATAAGTTACTTCCCCCTCGGCAGTCAACCACTTCAACATTTACAATTTCAGTCACTTCAAACTTGACGATGGAAAATCCACATTTATGTAATAATTCTGTTACTGACCAGAGGAACATTGTTACTGATCAGAAGAACATTGTTACTGACCAGAGGAACATTGTTACTGACCAGAGGAACATAGTTACTGGCCAGAGGAACATTGTTACTGACCAGAGGAACATTGTTACTGACCAGAGGAACATTGTTACTGACCAGAGGAACATTGTTACTGACCAGAGGAACATTGTTACTGATCAGAGAAACATTGTTACTGACCAGAGAAACATTGATACTGACCAGAGGAACATTGTTACTGACCAGAAGAACACTGTTACTGACCAGAGGAACATTGTTACTGATCAGAGAAACATTGTTTCTGACCAAAGAAACATTGTTACTGATCAGAGGAAAATTGTTACTGACCAGAGGAACATTGTTACTTACCAGAGGAACATTGTTACTGATCAGAGGAACATTGTTGCTGGCCAGAGGAACATTGTTTCTGACCAGAGAAACATTGTTACTGACCAGAGGAACATTGTTACTGACCAGAGGAACATTGTTACTGACCAGAGGAACATTGTTACTGATCAGAAGAACATTGTTACTGACCAGAGGAACATTGTTACTAACCAGAGGAACATTGTTACTGACCAGAGGAACATTGTTACTGACCAGAGGAACATTGTTACTGACCAGAGGAGCATTGTTTCTGACCAGAGAAACATTGTTACTGATCAGAGGAACATTGTTACTGACCAGAGGAACATTGTTACTGACCAGGGGAACATTGTTACTGACCACAGGAACATTGTTACTGACCAAGGGAACATTGTTATTGACCAGAGGAACATTGTTACTGACCAGAGGAACATTGTTACTAACCAGAGGAACATTGTTACTGATCAGAAGAACATTGTTACTGACCAGAGGAACATTGTTACTGACCAGAGGAACATTGTTACTGACCAGATGAACATTGTTACTGGTCAGAGGATCATTGTTACTGACCAGAGGAACATTGTTTCTGACCAGAGAAACATTGTTACTGATCAGAGGAACATTGTTACTGACCAGAGGAACATTGTTACTGACCAGGGGAACATTGTTACTGACCAGAGGAACATTGTTACTGACCAGAGGAACATTGTTACTGACCAGAGGAACATTGTTACTGACCAGAGGAACATTGTTACTGACCAGAGGAACATTGTTACTGACCAGAGGAACATTGTTACTGACCAGAGGAACATTGTTACTGACCAGAGGAACATTGTTACTGACCAGAGGAACATTGTTACTGACCAGAGGAACATTGTTACTGACCAGAGGAACATTGTTACTGACCAGAGGAACATTGTTACTGACCAGAGGAACATTGTTACTGACCAGAGGAACATTGTTACTGACCAGAGGAACATTGTTACTGACCAGAGGAACATTGTTACTGACCAGAGGAACATTGTTACTGACCAGAGGAACATTGTTACTGACCAGAGGAACATTGTTACTGACCAGAGGAACATTGTTACTGGCCAGAGGAACATTGTTACTGACCAGAGGAACATTGTTACTGACCAGAGGAACATTGCTACTGACCAGAGGAACATTGTTACTGACCAGAGGAACATTGTTACTGACCAGAGGAACATTGTTACTGACCAGGGGAACATTGTTACTGACCAGAGGAACATTGTTACTGACCAGGGGAACATTGTTACTGACCAGAGGAAAATTGTTACTGACCAGAGGAACATTGTTACTGACCAGAGGAACATTGCTACTGACCAGAGGAACATTGTTACTGACCAGAGGAACATTGTTACTGACCAGAGGAACATTGTTACTGACCAGAGGAACATTGTTACCTTATTTGTAGTATTTTTAATTATAATTATTTAGTTCAATTTTGCTGGAAGCTTCAGATTTATGTACGGTCCACACTGACAGTCTACACTGACAGTCTACACTGACAGTCTACTCTGTGTACACTGACAGTCTACACTGACAGTCTACTCTGTGTACACTGACAGTCTACACTGACAGTCTACACTGACAGTCTACTCTGTGTACACTGACAGTCTACACTGACTGTCTACACTGACAGTCTACACTGACAGTCTACTCTGTGTACACTGACAGTCTACACTGACTGTCTACACTGACAGTCTACACTGACAGTCTACTCTGTGTACACTGACAGTCTACACTGACTGTCTACACTGACAGTCTACACTGACAGTCTACTCTGTGTACACTGACAGTCTACACTGACTGTCTACAATGACAGTCTACTCTGTGTACACTGACAGTCTACACTGACTGTCTACACTGACTGTCTACACTGACAGTCTACACTGACAGTCTACACTGACAGTCTACACTGACAATCTACTGTGTACACTGGCAGTCTACACTGACTGTCTATACTGACTGTCTACACTGACAGCCTACTCTGACTCTGTACACTGACAGTCTACACTGACAGTCTACACTGACAGTCTACACTGTCTGTCTACACTGACAGTCTACACTGACAGTCTACACTGACAGTCTACACTGACAGTTTACACAGACAGTCTATGCTGACTGTCTACAATGGCAGTCTACACTGACATTCTACACTGACAGTCTACACTGACTGTCTACACTGACAGTCTACACTGACAGTCTACACTGACCGTCTACACTGACAGTTTACTCTGCCTGTGTACACTGACAGTCTACACTGACAGTCTACACTGACAGTCTACACTGACTGTCTACACTCACAGTCTACTCTGACTGTGCTCACTGACAGGCTACACTGACAGTCTACACTGACAGTCTACACTGACTGTCTACACTGACAGTCTACTCTGACTGTGTACACTGACAGTCTACACTGACAGTTTGCACTGACAGTCTACACTGACAGTCTACACTGACTGTCTACACTGACTGTCTACACTGACAGTCTACACTGACTGTCTACACTGACAGTCTACACTGACAGTCTACACTGACAGTCTACACTGACAGTCTACACTGACAGTCTACACTGACAGTCTACTCTGTGTACACTGACAGTCTACACTGACTGTCTACACTGACTGTCTACACTGACAGTCTACACTGACAGTCTACACTGACAGTCTACACTGACAATCTACTGTGTACACTGGCAGTCTACACTGACTGTCTATACTGACTGTCTACACTGACAGCCTACTCTGACTCTGTACACTGACAGTCTACACTGACAGTCTACACTGACAGTCTACACTGACAGTCTACACTGACAGTTTACACAGACAGTCTATGCTGACTGTCTACAATGGCAGTCTACACTGACATTCTACACTGACATTCTACACTGACAGTCTACACTGACTGTCTACACTGACAGTCTACACTGACAGTCTACACTGACTGTCTACACTGACAGTCTACTCTGACTGTGTACACTGACAGTCTACACTGACAGTCTACACTGGCAGTCTACACTGACTGTCTACACTCACAGTCTACTCTGACTGTGTACACTGACAGTCTACACTGACAGTCTACACTGACAGTCTACTCTGACTGTCTACACTGACAGTCTACTCTGACTGTGTACACTGACAGTCTACACTGACTGTCTGCACTGACAGTCTACACTGACAGTCTACACTGACAGTCTACACTGACTGTCTACACTGACAGTCTACACTGACTGTCTACACTGACAGTCTACACTGACAGTCTACACTGACAGTCTACACTGACAGTCTACACTGACAGTCTACACTGACAGTCTACACTGACAGTCTACACTGACAGTCTACACTGACAGTCTACACTGACAGTCTACACTGACAGTCTGCACTGACAGTCTACACTGACAGTCTACACTGACAGTCTACACTGACTGTCTACACTGACAGTCTACACTGACAGTGTACACTGACAGTCTTCACTGACAGTCTACACTGACAGTCTACACTGACAGTCTACACTGACAGTCTACACTGACAGTTTACACTGTCAGAAAAAAGAAAATACCTGAATCATATAATAATAATAATAATAATAATAATAATAATAATAATAATAATAATAATAATAATAATAATAATAATAATAATATCTCTATTTACTAGCAGTACATGTACAAGGTATACAGACCATAGTTGACATCAGTCACATACTACTATATAGCAAGCCGCTTCTTATGCTGAGCATTTTATGCAAATTAGGTTAGTTTTCTCTCAGGATGCGACCCACACCAGTCCACTAGCACCCAGGATGCGACCCACACCAGTCCACTAACACCCAGGATGCGACCCACACCAGTCCACTAACACCCAGGATGCGACCCACATCAGTCCACTAACACTCAGGATGCGACCCACACCAGTCCACTAACACCCAGGATGTGACCCACACCAGTGCACTAACACCCAGGATGCGACCCACACCAGTCCACTAACACCCAGGATGCGACCCACACCAGTCCACTAACACCCAGGATGCGACCCACAACAGTCCACTAACACCCAGGATGCGACCCACACCAGTCCACTAACACCCAGGATGTGACCCACACCAGTCCACTAACACCCAGGATGCGACCCACACCAGTGCACTAGCACTCAGGTACCCATTTTAATGATCGGAAACATAGACAACCAGTGTAAGGAAACGCGCCTAATATTTCTACCCTCGCTGGGAATCAAACCGGCACTATTACCGTGTTAAGCGAGAGCATTAACCACCAAGCTACCGGGATATACCATACAGTGTCATACATGGATGGAGGTATAAATACTCTCATATTCAAGACGACGATAATAATCAGAAAAAAATTCTATCAGGATCAGAGATTATATTATTTATGTTTAATATGCAAACACACCAGTAATCGCCTGTAATGATAAATTAGACACATGTGCAACTCTTGGGTATCTTTATTGAGGAAACGTTTCGCCACACAGTGGCTTCATCAGTCCATACATAGGAGAAACTTGGAGAACAGGAGGAGAATGAGGTAATCAGTCCCTCAACCTTGAGTCGATGTGTTCAGTCCATCAATCTTGATGGACTGATGAAGCCACTGTGTGGCGAAACGTTTCCTCAATAAAGATACCCAAGAGTTGCACATGTGTCTAATTTATCAACATGTCGGTTCTCTGAACCATTCATCTACATCGCCTGTAATAAATGTGATTAACCTTACTGAGTTTCTATGCCATTAATAAGACTCGTATTTAAGGGTTTCTGTAGTATCTCATCAAACTTTCTTCTCAGTGTGTTTATATTAGCCGCTCATGATAATGAAATTAGCTCTCAGCTAAACTGATTGAGTTGAACTTTATTGCAATAAACTAGTATGTAATCAACAACTTCCTGAGGATGAGCTTCATCCAGGAATGAAACATCCTCAAGTTTCCTCATTTTCTGTTTCACAGGTAATTTATTCCTTGCAAGTTATTATAATTTGTGATTATATTCTTCACCGGATATACTTGTCATCTTCTATACAAACTCAATGATTATATAACAGAAAGGAAATTGTTTAAACCCTAAAAATATACGTCAGTACCTGACTAGCCGGGCTGTGGTTCGTACGTTTGATTACTTGTGGCAACAGCCTGGTTGATCGGGGCCTGATCCACCTGGAGGCCTGGTCAAAGACTAGGCCTCGGGGGCGTTGACCGCCGGAATGACTTCCAGGTAGGTAGACTCCCAAATCTTGGGATCTGGGTCCCTCAACACTTGTTCCTCACTATTTAACTGAGCAACACATTTCCTAAGAGAGGGATGAACCTCCTAGAAGGGAATTTTATCCGAAATAAATACAGGACTTAACCAGTTTGGTATGCGAATTCTACCCATAATTTGTGTATAACCTGTAATTCTCTTCAGTAATAAATATACCCCTGTATACGTACTCTTAGACACGAACAGTACTCTGGAGCGTAATTGGGTGTAGATGCTACATCCATCGCTTAAGGATAGTACTTTCTCGACCTTGCCCTCGTCCTTATGCAAAAAGGCTGTGAAGTGTCTATCAAAAGGCTCCGCCTCACCTAGCTTTGAAAACCCAAAGTAGGTAACCGGTTGTGCCTCGGCAGCTGGGGTTACATGAGATTGTTCCTCTCTTGCCTGATCCCGCCGCCTATACCAGCAAAACCTTTGCAGGTGTCCTAGTTTGTTGAAGTTGTAACAGGAACGAAGCCTATAGTTGGTCTTACCATTTGGCGAAAGAACTGGTACTGGTGACCTGAGAAAATGAAAATTTGTCTAGTGGCGCCCTAGATAAACTCTGAACTTCATTTGGCTTACCATTACCTTTTATTTGAGAGGACACCCCAGCCTTCGTTTGTCCCTGAAACTTCTAGTCCCACTTACCTTTACGACCATAGAATTTGGTATTACGCCTAGAGTGAATAGGAAGAATTTCAGAAAGGGAATGACCGTTTTTACCTTCTAGCTTTTTGTTAAGAATCTCTCTCCCAGACCCAGAGCGGCTGAAAAATTTTCTGGAACCTTGTCCTCTAAACAATCTCTAAGGTCAGCAGGGATTGCTTTGTATAATTCCTCAAAAAGGAGATTTAAATTGTCAAAGTCCCTGTTTACCCTCTGAGGACGCTGCCATTTTCTAGAGAAAATTTATCTTTCCAAAACAGTTAAGAAATGTCTATCTTGAAATATTTTACTTCTGAACTTTTGTCTACATTTCTCAGGCAGCATTTGGTATACTGCAGTACAACTTTCAAAACTTTATCATAATCGGAAAATTTATCTCCGGAGGAGTATCTACTCTTTGTAACACTTTACCCACAAGTTGTGTGCTAGCTATTGTGGCCCAGTCCCACTCCTAGCACTACTGTCGTATATTTATAATGTGAAAAAAAATCCTCTGTGGGTCACTCTGTAAGCTTGGGAACAAAATTCTCAGCTTAAGCTGAATTAAATTACTGTTCAGACTGTTGCTCAGAACTTATTAACCTTCGACAGTGTCTCTTTCTTGCTGCCACCTTACATTATATTAATCGCTTCTCAGACTGAATTATAGATTCTTCATTGTGAATTCTAGATTTTTATGTCTTTGCTAAGGAAAGCTTATGTTTCATCATTTATATTTCCTTTTCGCCTGGAATAAGTGATCCCTCATAACTATTATTAACAGATATGTTTACTGATGGATTATTATCCTCCTTACTGAAACATGAAAAGTCTAAGGACTCAGCTTCTGACAGAGTCTTTATGTACTTAAACACCTGCATCTCTCAGAGTACCAATGTACAAAGTTTACCACAGGCATAATATAGTAACACAATTTCACTGTAAAATATGTGCCAGCACTTACCCAGCTTCTCCTTCAGGAGGAAAATAACCTGTAAACTTTAGCATATTAAAACAAATTTATTAAAAACTTGTAAATTTTAACATATTTAAGCAAATTTATTAAAAATCTGTAAACTTGAACATATTAAGACAAATTTATTAAAACAAATTTGTTTCCATTGAGTGGTGAAGGTTGAGGATTTATGAAAATCCTCCCCAGCCTGTAACATCATCTGTCTAACTCAGAGGTCGGAGAATTTTTTTGAATAATACCCCAAAACAAATATGTGTGCAGCGAAATTTCCCACTAGACTAGAAAGTACACAGAATCCGGATTCAAATTCTGTTTATGTGAAGCCGTAATTGAGAAATTCTTCCAGGTTTGTCCTTTTCCTATTTGATGCCATCAGAAGGCAAACGTGAAAATGATTGAAAAACAGATGGATAATATGATGGAAGCATATTATCCATCTGTTTACACACACACACACACACACACACACGCACACACACACACACACGCACACATTATGTTACTCATAAAGACCGGGATACAAGCAAGAAATCACGAAAAAATTAATAGAAAATAAAATTATTAGAAAACCGCCAAACATTTATATTATTTGAGCATTTCCAAATATCTTTAAATAGAATCATAAATTCTGATAAAAAAAAAATAAAATATAAATAAATATTACACTGTACATTCCTGATTGTTAAGTCGTCACAGAACACCACTTTAGTGGTTGAAGGTCGTAAACTTACTAAGGTAAACAATGAACTTCTATTGACTGCTAGTAGAGACAATTGTTAACAGTGAGACAGGACACCAGGCCTGAAGTTGAGTGTTGGTGATGTAGACAACGGGAGGTGCAGCTGTCATGTCACGCTGACACTTGCGGTGATGTAGACAACGGGAGGTGCGGCTGTCATGTCACGCTGACACTTGCGGTGATGTAGACAACGGGAGGTGCGGCTGTCATGTCACGCTGACACTTGCGGTGATGTAGACAACGGGAGGTGCGGCTGTCATGTCACGCTGACACTTGCGGTGATGTAGACAACGGGAGGTGCGGCTGTCATGTCACGCTGACACTTGAAATGTCCCAACAAACTAAATTTTTAATTTTAGTAATAAACTAAAAGTTATTTGTTTGAAAAAATGTAATAAACTTTTGTTCAGTTTTACTTATATGTTAATTAAGTCTTCATTATCCCCAGATTTTCATTTTTACTGCATTTTGGGCATCTAACTCCAGTTCCCCCACCTGTGAATTGTAACTCCCCCCACATATATATTGTTCAAGGCATTTCTTGAGTTATCTTGGCAATCAAATAATTCTCCTGGTCATGTTCCCAAGTTACGTAGAATTTCCTTTTTACATTGGTTCAAGTTCCTTCTCACTACAAGACATTAGAGCTTAAAGATTTTATTTCTTTGCAAAGGTTGCAGTGTGTAATTACAGTTTTGTTTTGTAAAGTACTAAGAAAGTCACTATCATGCCGGGGCATTTCGGGGAGACTAATCCTAGTATATAATAACTACTTAAGTCTAGACAAGATTAGAATAGTTAACTTTTAGATCAATCTTTATTTTATCTTAATACTACATGCGAGGTAGCCAGGGTGGGGGAGTGTATTAGAATGTCATACAGTGTCATACAGTGTCATACAGTGTCATGCATGGATGGATGTATAAATATTCTCGTATTCAAGACGACGATAATAATCAGAAAAAAATCAGCATCAGAGATTATAATACTTATAATTAATAAGCAGACACATATCACTGATTCCATGTATTAAATGTGATTAGCCTTACCTTCTGATCTGACAATTAAGTTTCAATACGATTAATAAGATTCGAATTTAAGGGTTTTTGAAGTGTCTCATCAATGCTCATCACTGGACGTCCTAACCCAGCGTTTTTATACAGTGTAGCAACCTTGGATCACTATTGTTAGAACATCGTAACTCTGTTGTAGGTCTTACCTCATGGACATCTCAAAATTTTCTCAGTTGCAGGAGAGCTCCTTCTCTCATCTTGGCTTCCACAAGAATAAGGATGGAAAAGTTTCTGCTACATTAACACCCACAAGTGTAAACAACGGAGCATCGCCAAGCTCAGTAACTCTCAACTAGTGTATAAATACCAATGAATATTTCCAAAAACACTATTAATCTTAACAGTATATCTTTAAAAATACTGCTGCTACAATATAATTATTATAATAACTTGTGAGTTGTTTACAAGTACAACTGTTTTTATTGAAGTGCGTAATTAATTAACACTGACTCTCCTCATAAGAGCGATTAATTCTTATGACAGACTCAAGTCAGTTGTGCTCCCAACAGTTCAGTATAATTATGTATTACAGATAAGGTCATTTCCACTGTTAAGGTTCTAACTAGTAGGTTCCATCACCTCATAACACACCACCGATGCATTTCCCCTCAATCAATTCTTTGGTTTACCTCATTTTTCATAGACCCATCTGCCAATAAGTCCTTAAGCGTAACCAAACGCAACGCAAACACTTGTTAGATACATCCCGTAGCCATCCTAAATTCTTGTTTCTCTGCGCACCTACTGAGTTATCCTTAATTAATTCGTTCAGTAATAACACTATGCAACACAGTGTTTGTTCCTGGCAAGTAAGTGCTATTTTCAAACTCCTTTTATTGCAGATCAATAGAAAATACCCATTATTCCTTTTAAACTTTGCTTTTGGGGCTTACAGGGTAAATTTTTGACAAAAATGGCTAAATTTCATTATTTTTTTTGCTGATTTGGGATGTAAAGCAAAAACATAATAAAATAAAAAAAATTTACATACATAAAATAAAATTTACACAAATTTTATTTTAAACTTTCTGAAACATATTAACAAAGTTAAAAAATGAGCAGTTTTTATTTTAAATTTTCGAGCAGCAACAGATCACTTTCCCGTTTAAGCCCCCAAAAGTAGTCTGCCATCATGTTTTCATTATAAGATCTCTGATATCTGTGTTCAAAGTCCATTATATCTTGGTGGAAGCGCTCCTCTTGCTCCTCTGAGTATGCTCCCATATTCTCCTTGAAATTGTCAAGACGAGCATCAAGAATATGGACCTTAAGGGACATCCTACAGCCCATCTGACCATAGCTATTTATCAAGGTTTCAACAAGTTCCATATAATTGTCAGCCTTGTTGTTGCCCAGAAAGCCCTGTGCTACAGCAACAAAACTCTCCCAGGCTTCCATTTGCTTTTCTGTGAGTTTCTTTGGAAATTCTGATCACTCCATGATTTTCCTGACTTGTGGTCCAGTGAAGATGCCAGTCTTTACCTTTTCCTATGATAGCTTGGGAAAGAAGTCTTGAAGATACTTGACGGCTGCAGACTCTTTGTCAAGAGCTGTAACAAACTGTATTATATTTATCATAGTTCAAAGTCTCCAGTAAAAATCTGACACTGTTGAAGTCCTCTTTAAGATGCAGTGAATGAGCCAGGGGAAGAGATGGATACATGTTCCCATTGTGCAGAAGTACAGCTTTTAGGCTTCTGGAGGAGTTGTCAATGAAGACTCTCTACTTATCTGGATTGTATGCATTTCCAATTACATTAAACAGGTCTGATACATCACTACAGTAGCACAACCTGTCTTCATTAGTGAAGAAGATTGAGAAATGTTGGTGACGTTTTCTTTGGCTTGTCACTTGTACACTTTCATCCACCAAGTCCCACTTCTTGAGCCTTGAAATCTTAACCTCATCATTTGACTTTGTCACACAACATATTTGATAAGGTCATTGCGGTCTGTTTAGTTTGGGTAGTAAGGATTCCTCCCAACAGTTGCATCTGTGAGATCATAGTCTTGTTCACTGTGCTCTTCATTTTCCGATTTGCTGCTTTCTTCTTCTAACGGTTGACTTCTTTCTGGAGGTGTAGGCACAGGAAGATCAGCACTGTGTGGTACTGGTGCAATAGAAGATGGAAGGTCTGGATAAGAAATAACTAGTGCATTTATCCCGGTTCGGTGTTTGGAAGGAGACACCAGGCAGAAGTAGCAGTTGGTTGAGTGATCAGTGGGTTCACAACATATTCTAGCAACACCAAACTTCATGGTTCTTTTTTCTCCTCTATATCATCCTGTAAAAGAACAAAATAATTAGTTTCTGTTACATACATTTCATTTAAAAAAAGCTCCTATTCAAGATTCATATAACTAATGACTTTCTTACCTTCCAGTGTTTTCTTACAATGTTCACCAGCAACATGAGGCGCCCAGGTCTTGTCTTAGTCCAAAACTGACATGACAAAATATACTTTATTAGCTTCACACTTTATTTTAGATGTTGTTACCGAGAAAGTCTTTGCTCTTGTCATAATGAATTGACCACCAATGTAGCAGAATACATCGGGAGAATGATTATAGCCTCTTGATGTCATTTCACTACTTCTGATGAGTCTTCTCAGGCAGCCAGAGTTGAACTGAATGCTGGTTTGTGAGTCGCTGTTTTTATATTAGCCTAACAAAACCCTAGAACATAATAGTTTCATCAATCTTTCTTGAAAGTGTTCTAGAAGTGTCCTGACCACTAAAACAAAGTTCTGGGAGCAAAACTATTTTTTTTAAGTTTATTTAGTTATAAAGAATTGGAAAATGATGTTTATTTCCCAGGAACACGACAAAAGTGAAATTTTGTTACATTGTGTAATTCTTCTATATTTTTACCCTGTATACTCAACATGCTTATTCACCATTAAATCTTTCACTGTTTTTATTTTTTAATTCCCATTCAACTTAAATCAAGCAACTTCATATAATCTCAGATAATCCCTAGGTACATATAAATTGTTCATGTTTATACTGAAATAATGCGCCAGCCACTAAAATCTTAATCCTCACCTACTCTAAATGTTTCTGTATAGATCCCATTCTTCCAAATAGCTCACATAAATCTCCAATTTACATATTTACACACACGCACACATACACACAATACCACGGGCGGGGCTAGAACCCGCGATCAGAGAGTCACAGAACTCCAGACAGTCGCGTTAGCCACTGGGTCAGCTGGCTACAATAAGAGTCATCCAACTAAGTATATTCCTATGCCAAAGGAAGGTTACCATACGAACCACTGTGACCACAAATGCAAGTTTTTACAGAAGAATCTCCCGCTAGCGTGCCCGTGACAAACTCTAGCTCAAGTCCCCTCAAAGCCGTCATCATGAAGGGTGAAAAAACCACTCAGGACTCCCAAAATCAGTGTTTGTGTATATTTCGCCTGCTCTTGCGAATTCCTTGCATTGTTAAAATCTCTAGTAAGGCTGATGCATGCAGGGGATGAGATGAAAAGCTGTAAGCCTTCTCCCTGAAAGCTGGCTGCCTTGGATCAACGTCTAGCGTGAGCTAGGCGCCAAGGTGTTGTCCAGTTTGGTGAGAATGGTAAAGCACTGCCTACCTTGTTCCAAGGTTCGTAGGTTCGAATCTCCTTCCGCCAGAGATCAGCGTTTGTGTATATTTCGCCTGCTCTTGCGAATTCCTTGCAATGTATATATATATATATATATATATATATATATATATATATATATATATATATATATATATATATATATCATTCAGGACCCTGTACACCATGTACGTTAGGCCTATACTGGAGTATGGAGCGCCAGTTTGGAACCCACACCTAGCCAAGCACTTAGGGAAGTTAGAGAAAGTGCAAAGGTTTGCAACAAGAGTAGTCCAGGAGGAGAGGAGAGGTGAAGGGAAATCGACCTGACGACACTGTAGGACATGAGAGATAGAGGGGATATGATATCAACCTATAAAATTACTGAGAGGAATCGACAGAGTGGACAGAGACAGGATGTTCCTGAGATGGGACACAGCAACAAAGGGTCACAGTTGGAAGTTGAAGACTCAGATGAATCACAGGGATGTTAGGAACTATTTTTTTTCAGTTACTGAGTTGTCAGGAAGTTCAGTAGTCTGGGAAGTGATGTAGTGGAGGAGGGATCCATACATTGCTTTAAGAAGACGTATGATAAAGCTCATGGAGCAGGAAGAGTGACCTAGTATCGGACAGCGAAGAGGTGAGGCAGGAGCTGTGACCATAGCCTTGCAACCACAACTAGGTGAGTACACACACACACACACACACACACAAACACACACACACACACACACACACACACACACACACACACACACACACACACACACACACACACACACACACACACACACACACACACACACACACACACACACACACACACACACACAGGATATCAGATCCTGAGGAAAGACAGAATGAGCAGAGGGGGAGGAGGGGTCGCACTGCTAGTAAAACACCGATGGAAATTTGAGGAAATGGGAGACATGGAAGAGATTGGAGAAAGAGAATACATAGTAGGTTCACTTCAGTCTGGGGAGCACAAGGTAGTCATTGCAGTGATGTATAATCCACCACAGAACTGCAGGAGGCCAAGAGAGGAATGCGAAATACGAAGGGAGTAACAGAGCAATGGTGGACACACTGGCTGAGGTGGCAAGAAGAGCTCATTCGAGCAGAGCAAACTTACTGGTTATGGATGATTTCAATCTTAGGGAGATCGATTGGGAAAACCTGCAACCACATGGAAGTCCCGAAACATGGAGAGCCAAGATGATGGATGTGGTACTGGAGAACCTCATGCATCAACATGTTAAGGATACTACCAGAGAGAGAGGGGAGGATGAATCAGCAAAACTGGACCTTGTGTTCACCCTGAGCAGTTCAGACAATGAGGACATCACATATGAGAGACCCCTAGGAGCTAGTGACCACCTGGTTCTGTTCTTTGAATACATAGTAGAGTTACAATTGGAGAGGGTAACGGGAGATGAATGGGAAAAGCCAGACTATAAACGGGGGGACTATATAGGTTTGAGGAACTTCCTGCAAGAGGTTGAGTGGGACAGAGAACTGGTAGGAAAGACGGTAAATGAAATGATGGAATACGTAACAACAAAATGTAAGGAGGCAGAGGAAAGCCTTGTTCCCAAGGCAATAGAAATAATGGAAAGACCAGAATGAGCCCCTGGTTTACCCGACGGTGTAAGGAGGCAAAAGTCAAGTGCAATAGAGCATGGAAAAGGTACAGAAGGCGAAGAACACAGGAATAAAAGAAGATTAGTCGAAGAGCCAGGAACAAGTATGCACAGGTAAGGAGGGAGGCCCAGCAACAGTATGAAAATAACATAGCATCGAAAGTCAAGTCTGACCCGAAACTGCTGTACAGCCACATTAGGAGGCAGACAGCAGTCAAAGACCAGTGATCAGGCTAAGGAACTAAATTGGGGAACTCACAAGTAACGTTCACGAGGTATGCGAAGAGTTCAACATGAGATTTAAGAATGTATTGACAGTAGAGACAGGAATGGCTTCGAGAAGACAGCACAGAGGGGAACACCAACAGGGAACATACCAACAGGTTCTGGATGACATACAAACAACGGAAGAGGAGGTGAAGAAGCTACTAAGTGACCTCGACACCTCAAAGGCGAGGGGTCTGGACATCTCCCAGTGGGTCCTTAGAGAAGGAGCAGAGACGCTGTGCGTGCCAATAACCATAATCTTCAGTACATCCCTTGAAACTGTTCAGCTACCTGAGGTATGGATGACGGCAAATGTAGTCCCCACTGACCTGTGTCTCTGACGTGTATAGTATGTAAAGTCATGGAGAAAATTATCAGGAGGAGAGTGGTGGAGCATCTGGAATGGGACGAGATTATAAACAACAATCAGCACGAATTCATGGAAGGCAAATCCTGTGTCACAAACCTTCTGGAGTTTTATGACAAGGTAACAGAAGTAAGACACGAGAGAAAGAGAGAGGGGTGGGTTGATTGCATTTCCTGGACTGCACGAAGGCCTTTGATAGAGTTCCTCACAAGAGATTAGTACAGAACTGGAGGATCAGGAACGTATAACAGGAAGGGCACTGCAATGAATCAGAGAATACCTGACAGGGAGGCAATAACGGGTCATGGTACGTGATGAGGTATCACAGTGGGCTCCTGTGACGAGCGGGGTACCACAAGGGTCAATCCTAGGACTAGTGCTATTTTTGATATATGTTAATGACATGGTAGTAGGGATAGACTCTGAACTGTCCCTGTTCGCAGATGATGTGAAGCTAATGAGAAGAATTAAATCGGATGAGGATCAGGCAGGACTACAAAGAGACCTGGATAGGCTGGACACGTGGACCAGCAACTGGCTTCTCGATTTCAACCCTGAAAAATGCAAAGTCATGAAAACTGGGGAAGGGCAAAGAAGACTGCAGACAGAATATAGGCTAGGTGGCCAAAGGTTGCAAACCTCACTCAAGGAGAAAGATCTTGGGGTAACCATAACACCGAGCACGTCTCCAGAGGCACACATCAACCAGATAACTGCTGCAGCATATGGGTGCCTGGCAAACCTGATAATAGCGTTTCGATACCTTAGTAAGGAATCGTTCAAGACACTGTACACCGTGTATGTCAGGCCCATACTGGAGTATGTAGCATCAGTTTGGAACCCACACCTGGTCAAGCACGTCAAGAAATTTTGTAGGAAGTTGAGTGTGTTGCGATAGCTGTGAGCACGAGGAAGGGTGTCCAGATAACGTCTGCATGAAATGTCCATTATGTTGCGGTGTCCGACACATTGTAATAATGTTGGTAGAATTACCGACAATATGTAAAGTAAAAGGACACAGTGCAACTAATGTGACATTTTATTGTGGCAACGTTTCGCTCTCGAGGAGCTTTGTCAAGCCGTTACGTAACAGCTTGACAAAGCTCCTTTTAATTTACATATTGTCGGTAATTCTTCCAACATTATTACAATGTGTCGGACACCGCAACATAATGGACATTTCATGCAGACGTTATCTGGACACCCTTCCTCGTGCTCACAGCTATCGCAACACACACAACTTCCTACAAGACTGCCTAGCCGAGACGGTGACCCCTAAGTCTACTCCTGCACGTCAAGAAATTAGAGGAAGTACAAAGGATTGCAACAAGGCTAGTTCCGGAGCTCCAGAGAATGTCCTACGAAGAAAGATTGAGGGAAATCGGGCTGACGACACTGGAGGACAGGAGGGTCAGGGTAGACATGATATCAACATACAAAATAATGCGAGGAATAGACAAAGTGGACAGAGACAGGATGTTCTAGAGAGGGAACACAGAAACAAGGTGTCACAATTGGAAACTGAAGGCTCAGAGGAGTCACAGGGATGTTAGGAAGTACTTCTTCAGTCACAGAGTCGTCAGGAAGTGGAATAGCCTTGCAAGTGATGTAGTGGAGGCAGGAACCATACATAGCTTTAAGACGAGGTATGACAAAGCTGAAGAAGCAGAGAGAGAGAGAGAGAGGACCAAGTAGCGGTCAGTGAAGAGGCGGGGCCAGGAGCTGAGTCTCGACCCCTGCAACCACAATTAGGTGAGTACAATTTGGTGAGTACACACACACACAAACACACACACACTTCTAAGCTCTATACATATTTATAAGCTCTCTGCACTTACTGCAAGCACGCATCTTCTGCTGAGTAAACATTGGACGATTTCTTCATGTTGTGGTGAAGGGAGTATAAATAATCGTTTCTTTATGTCTCTAACATGCAAAAGAAATATTTGTTTTAAGAAGATTCCTGAGTTTTATAGAGTTTAAGTGTAACTTAAGATAAAATAGCAAAACGAATATCAGCAGAGCCTTTGTTTACATGAAGTTTGAAACAAGAGATCAAAGTCTGGGTAAACCTCAACGCAAAAAAATCAGAAAATGATTTGGCAGATGGACAGGTTTTGAAAACTGGAACAGTTGTTTGTGAGAAGGATGTTAAAAGATAAAAGGAATACAGATTGTCACAACTGGAACATATCCGTTCGTGAAGGAAGGAAAAAGGCGCAAAGGAATATGAAGATGATATAGAAGACAGGAATGCGAGAATTAATAATGAAAAATGTACATCGAATAGCATTTTGAATAAGCTGTATAATTTACAGGTAAGACTAATATAATCTGCTATATAATAATGTAAATTCATAACAAATAATGTTAAGTATCTGAGAGTAACTGAAGACAGAATATTCTATTACTTTACTTCAATTCAATTCAATTCAAGTTTATTCTCTATAAGGGTTACAATGTGGGGTTTGAACATTAAAATGGTATAAAATACCGACAGGTTGTTAGGTAAGACACATATGCAACAGTTAGGTATCTTTATTTCGAAACGTTTCGCCTACACAGTAGGCTTCTTCAGTCGAGTACAGAAAAGTTGATAGAAGCAGAAGATACTTGAAGACGATGTAATCAGTCCATCACCCTTAAAGTTTTGAGGTGGTCAGTCCCTCAGTCTGGAGAAGAGCATTGTTCCATAGTATGAAATATTTCATTCTATGGAACAATGCTCTTCTCCAGACTGAGGGGCTGACCACCTCAAAACTTTAAGGGTGATGGACTGATTACATCGTCTTCAAGTATCTTCTGCTTCTATCAACTTTTCTGTACTCGACTGAAGAAGCCTACTGTGTAGGCGAAACGTTTCGAAATAAAGATACCTAACTGTTGTGTGTCTTACCTAACAATGTGGGGTTTACAGGTTTTGGGTATTTTGTGGTTTACATGTTATAAAATACTAATTACAGAGGGGTCCACTAGGACACCTAGCATGGCTAGGCATTTCGGGCAGACGTAGATTAATTCTTAACATTAAATCCTTACAGATTATGGTATTAAGGCTAAGTGACTACATCATAATTTGTGAGTTTAGCAATGTGAATGCTTTTGTTTTGGCACAATACAAGGTGTCTATATTGGAGTATCATAGGCAAACTTATGACTAGTTAGGATTTATTATTTTGAGATTAAGATTAGTATTTCTTGGTTTATAGTCAGTGGGTGAGCAAGTGTAATTGTGAACCACCAGGTGGTTATCATGTAGTTAGTTGTCGGGATGGATCAGGGAGATAAGATGTTTTCTAACTGTAGTTTTGAAAGTGATGAATGTGTCTGCAGTGCTAGAGTTTTCAGGTAGGGTGTTCCAGATTTTAGGTCCTTTGAAATACATTGAATTTTTGTTAAGGTTTAGTTGAACACGGAGAATGTCATAGAGATGTTTGTATCTGGTGTTATGCCTGTGGATCCTGTCACAACTATCAATAAAGCATTTTAGGTCAAGGTTAATATTGGAATTTAAGGTCCTGTAGATATAGATTGCACAGTAGTAAGTGTGGATGTTCTGAACAGGGAGTAAGTTTAGATCTATGAAGAGTGGGGGGGGGGCGTTGCCAGGGATGGGATTTAGTGATTATTCTTACTGCGGCTTTTTGTTTGGTTATTATTGGCTTTAGGTGTGTTGCTGCAGTTGAACCCCAAGCACAGATAGCATAGGTGAGGTATGGATATATAAGTGAATGGTATAGTGTGAGAAGGGCAGTTTGCGGCACGTAGTATCGTATCTTGGAGAGGATCCCCACCGTTTTGGATACTTTTTTTGTTATGTGTTGGATATGGGTGCTGAAATTTAGGTTGTTGTCGAGGTATAAGCCAAGGAATTTGACCTCATTATGTCTGGCAATTAGAGTGTTGTCGATCTTAATGTTAAGTTGCGCAGCACCTGCTCTGCTACCAAACATAATATAGTAGGTTTTGTCAGTGTTAAGCGTAAGTTTATTGGCTGTCATCCAAGTCGGTATTTTGAGCAGCTCCTCGTTAACAATGGTGTTGAGGGTGGAAAGATTAGGGTGGGAGATGACATAAGTCGTGTCGTCAGCAAAGAGAATGGGTTTCAGGTGTTGGGACATGTTTGGAAGATCATTGATGTAAATGAGGAAGAGCAGGGGTCCAAGGACACTTCCCTCCGGAACTCCAGTATCAAGTGGCCGTATTGATGAGGCTGTGTCTTTAATGGTGACATACTGATACCTATTAGAAAGGTAGGATTTAAAATATGCAAGCTCATGGGTTCTTATACCATAGTGGTCAAGTTTGTGGGGTAGGATGCCGTGGTCTACTGTGTCAAGCGCTTTTCTTAGGTGAATAAAAATTCCTAGCGGATATTCCTTATTTTCCAATGCTGTGTAAAGCAGGTCTAGCATTTTTATAATTGCATCATTAGTGCTTTATTTTTCCTGAATCCAAATTGGCAGGGGTTGAGTATGTTTTGTGACGTTATAAATGAATATAGTCTCTTGTGCACGAGTTTCTCGAAGATTTTGGATAACAATGGTAAGTTTGATATTGGCCTATAGTTGTTTACGTCTGTAGGGTAACAGCCTTTATGTATTGGTGTAACCCTTGCTGTCTTGAGTAGTGTCGGGAAAGTGCTAGTTTCTAGTGACTTGTTAAAAAGTAATGTAATAGCATGTGAAAGGACATGGGCCGCTCGCTTGTACAATAATGGTGGGACGTGAGACAGATTCCCCGAGTTATTTTTAAGTGACTTTATGATCGCGGTGACTTACGTGGGCTCAGTTGGTACAAGATAGAAGGAATTTGGGAAATTCCCATCTAGGTAGTCCCCGGCACCGGCATTGGTACGTGGGATTTTACTGGCGAGATTAGATCCTATGTTTGAGAAGAAGTCGTTTATCTTGTTAGCTGTATCAGTGGGATGCAGTGGTGTTTCATGAGGTTTAGTTAAAACAATATTCTTGTTTTTTTTTCAGTTTGTGGGTCCCCAGAATCTGGGAAAGTGTTTTCCAGGTCTTTTTTATATCTCCTCTTGTGCCAGTGAATCTGCTGGAGTAGTACAGTTGTTTGGCTTTCTTTATTAATTTGGTGAGAACTGTTGAATATTGTTTAAGAATGTCTTTGTGTATTAAGCCCTGTCTATATTGCTTTTCATATTGGTGTTTCTTATCAATGGATTTCAGAATGGTGCTGGTTAGCCATGGGCAACCAAGCCGTTTATTCGTGATCTGTTTCGTTTTTATAGGACAATGTTTGTTGTATAGTCTAAGTATTTTGTTAAGAAAAATGTCTGTCCAATCGTCAATACCATTGGCATTGGAGAATTCTGTAGGCCAGTCAACAGTCTCTAGGTCTGCTGTGAAATTCCTTATTGAGGCCTCGTCATGGAGTCTAAATGAAACTTTGTTGTATTCGAGTGGTGGTTTACTAATGTTTGTTAAGAGGAAGGTTGGGTAGTGGTCAGTAGTGCTGTCTGTGATTATCCCTGATTTAAGGGGGGCTAGTATATTGGTCCATATGTGGTCTATTATGGTTGCACTTGTCTCAGTCAGTCTGGTTGGTTTAGTTATTGTTGGTATGAGAAGTGTGTTGTTCATATTGTTGATGAAATCAGTTAGTCTGATCATCTGGTAGGCCAAGGTTGATATTGAAGTCTCCAGCTAAGAGAAGGTGGTGCTTGTTCATATGTCTGTTTGTTATTAGTGACTTTAGATTCTCACTGAAGTTTGGGATGTTTGTGTAGGGTATCCGGTATATGGCACCGATTGTTATAGGCGTCTTGAGGATTTTTACAGTAAAATTAGCAAAAATGTATTCCCCATATTCATCACTAAAGCAATTAGTGCTAATAAAAGATAGTTGGTTAGAGTAATAGACTGCAGTACCACCCCCAACTTGGTATGGTCTCCAGTTGTGGATTGCTGTGTATCCTGGTAGTGGGTAGATATCAATTGTGTCCTGCTTAAGCCAGGTCTCAGTAAGAATAATGCAGGAGAAGGGTGTCTTTAGTGACTTAAGGAGTGCCAGGAGGTCATCATAGTGTTTGCTTAAGGACCTGATGTTGTAGTTAAGAACTGATAGACTTTGAGCAGTGTTCAGGATAGTGCTGGCTTGTGATGCTGTGTAATAAAGGCAGTTAGTTACTTTCCAATAAGTTTTGATTGTGTGTTAGATTATTGAGGTTTAGATCAGGGTTAACGTGATCATTCATCTTTTAGGTTTAAATAGTCGTTGTTTATATCCTGTATTATGTGGTGAGTTCTAATACTGATTTCTGTAGTGGTGGGAGGTTTGGATAAGTATACCGCTAAAGCACTTTGGTCATATAGAGTATAGTCACTAATAAACATAATGAAATTGATATTGTTTATGTGTTGTGCTAGAATGAGCTAAAGTACAACTAGGTATAAACTAATACTATAAAAAAAAATTACAAGTGGCACCAGACTCACTCTTGTAATTGCACTAAGGTTTAATATAATGAATTTAGTGTTGTCTACGTATTGAGCTAGAATGAGCTAAAGTACAACTAGGTATAGTTAGTTTAGGTGTTGTCTAAGTATTGAGCTAGAATGAGCTAAAGTACAACTAGGTATAGTTAGTTTAGGTGATGTCTAAGTATTGAGCTAGAATGAGCTAAAGTACAACTAGGTATAGTTAGTTTAGGTGATGTCTAAGTATTGAGCTAGAATGAGCTAAAGTACAACTAGGTATAGTTAGTTTAGGTGATGTCTAAGTATTGGGCTAGAATGAGCTAAAGTACAACTAGGTATAGTTAGTTTAGGTGATGTCTAAGTATTGAGCTAGAATGAGCTAAAGTACAACTAGGTATAGTTAGTTTAGGTGATGTCTAAGTATTGAGCTAGAATGAACTAAAGTACAACTAGGTATAGTTAGTTTAGGTGATGTCTAAGTATTGAGCTAGAATGAGCTAAAGTACAACTAGGTATAGTTAGTTTAGGTGATGTCTAAGTATTGAGCTAGAATGAGCTAAAGTACAACTAGGTATAGTTAGTTTAGGTGATGTCTAAGTATTGAACTAGAATGAGCTAAAGTACAACTAGGTATAGTTAGTTTAGGTGATGTCTAAGTATTGAGCTAGAATGAGCTAAAGTACAACTAGGTATAGTTAGTTTAGGTGATGTCTAAGTATTGAGCTAGAATGAGCTAAAGTACAACTAGGTATAGTTAGTTTAGGTGATGTCTAAGTATTGAGCTAGAATGAGCTAAAGTACAACTACGTATAAACTTATAATATAAAAATACAAATTAAAATGGTACTTGCAATTGCACTAGGGTCTGATATAGGTTGTTAACAAGAACAATTGCACTAGGGTCTGATATAGGTTGTTAACAAGAACAATTGAACTAGGGTCTGATATAGGTTGTTAACAAGAACAATTGCACTAGGGTCTGATATAGGTTGTTAACAAGAACAATTGCACTAGGGTCTGATATAGGTTGTTAACAAGAAAAATTGCACTAGGGTCTGATACAGGTTGTTAACAAGAACAATTGCACTAGGGTCTGATATAGGTTGTTAACAAGATCAAGAGTATAATTAGATTTAAATTGACAAAATAAAATTCACAAATTAAAGTACCAAAAGAATAATAAGTAAAAAATAACAATGGCAATGACTTGGTTATAATATGATAGTAAGATGGTAGACTGGTACACAGGTACACAGGTACACTGGTACACAGGTACATAGGTACAAAGGTACAAAGGATAATATAAAGGTTGGAGTTGAATATACAAACTTGAAAATTTGGCAACAAAATGTTATAAAAAGTATAAAATAATGTTTAATGTACAAAAGTAAAATTGACTGGTAGTAAATATGGTGTTTAATAAAATTTTAGTAAGTAATAATGATTACAAAAAAAGTGAAAAAGTAATGTTTATTTCAAGTATTAAATTTTAAGAAGTTATTTGGATTCAATATAGCACTGGTAGTTATACTAGAGGTTATTTGGCAGTACAAGGTATTTAAGAGTACTCTAAGATAGTAAATGTGGTAATAAAACAGGTTATGGTAATTAGACAAGTAATGGTAATTAAATGTCAAAAATGTTAAGAGTAAATTGAAATTATAGTAAAAATGGTAATTATTAATTTTAGTAAGTAATATCAATTAATAGTATTTAAAAAAATATGAGGTAGTAATATGGACAGAGAAAGTATCAATTCAGCTAATGTTTAAGCAAACAATAGTAAATAAGAAAATTACATAAGGTGACTTTTGCTTACTAGTAAAATCACATAATGAGGTAGTTGATTATTTAATTACTAAGAGATTGTACTACGAAATTTGAACAATAATGGAGCAAAACATACACTACACTACGTAGGCTTTTAAGTTGGACATTGTTTAGTTATTCTCTGTAAGATTAGTATCCCAGAGAAATCGTGATAGATCATTCTCGTTCGTGATTGTGTACAGTTGACCTACATTCGTTTTCCTAACAAGAATTTTCCCATCTCGTGTGAAGCATTGGTGTATTGTGTCATTATTCTCCCGCTTAAGTTTTCTGACTCTATAGAGGAGGTTCTGACGTTTTTTGGTAAGACACTCGTTTATGTATACCTCTTTCTTTACTTTAATAGATGCAATAATTAAGTCTTTTTTCCTGTCATGTGAGTGGAATCTAAGCATAACACTTTTTCTACCATGGGATCCTAGTAACCTGGCTTTCTTTATTTCTGACTCTGGTACTGTAACTTTTCTTTGGTCCTTTATGATCTGGAGAGTAATTTCTTTACTGTTTGTTTGGTTCATATCACTGGGAAAAAGTGGACTGTTAACTATTACTGCGTCCGATAGTTTATCTTGTTCAGTTTTATCTTCTTGGAGAGCAAAGTAGTCACTGAACTGGTTATCTAAGTTGTTCTTCCATTCTTTTACTGCTTCTTCAACCTTTGTATTAAGAGATTTTATTTGTTGAGTATGGCTATCTAAGACTGGATGGTCTTGTCACAGTTTGTCATTCCTGGTGTTGATAACTTTTGTTCAAGACTGAGGATTTTATTCTCGAGTTGTGTCATCCTGGTGTCTTGTTTTGTTAGTGTCTCTCGAAGATTCATATTTTCAATAACTAAGGTGGAGATGCATGGCTTTAGGGTATCTGGATCGTTGGTCATACCTGAGAGACTACTTAGTAGGTTGAATCCGGGGAAGAGAGGGGAGGATGGGCTGGTGGCAGCCATGTTTGTTGTTATTGTTGTAGTGTCGCCTTGAGCGGTGGTGAGAGGGGTGGTTGCTGGGCCGGCGTCCTCTTGGCTACACTTGTTGAATAGTTGATTTTTCGGTGTTTTCTTGCTGGCCTTGGTGATGTTTCCTCTGAGATTGCGCCTCATAATACTACAGGAATTGTTGTAGTTAAGAAGGAGTTGTAGTTATACAAAGCTTAGGGTTACGTTATTAGGCTGGCAGCGGGGTATTGCTTTGGGTTTGAGGGCAGGCTTCCTTTGATATCTATTATTTTCGATTTGTAGGTTTCACTGTTGGTAATCTTTGGTCATTCTGGGTGCTACTTTGGGTAGTGCAGTTTTGCTTGTAACTAGGTCATCATAGGAGCATTGCTAGCTCTGATAGCTGGAGAAAAGTACGGAGCTTGGAGGTCGCTGCTGTTGCTGCCGCTGCCGCTGCACACATCTGGTTTTCACTTACCTTAAAAAACACATTGAGAACAGATTGAGGTAAGGAGGAAAAAAAATCACACTAAAAAGATAAAAATTCTCACAGAATTTCTTCATTAAAAATATATTGAGAAATATAAAAACAAGGCACTGAAAACAATGTTCAGATTATGCAATGGAAGAATTGCTTAAGAAAAAGCAAGACTGTGAGTTGGTAGTTTATATAAACAAGCAAATTAAATAAGACTTTTCAAAGGAAAGGAGGGTAAAATAATGGGCTTTATAAATACTGTTAAGAGGTTCAAGGTAGACAGAAGCGAGGAGAAAATTTTTTTTTGCAGTAACGTGACTATATAAACCTGCTTTTGGTATCTCATGGACAGAAGCACGAGAATGTAATCAGTTTAAAGTAAATCAAAGTAAAAAGGAAACGGTAAAGATAAGCACATTTGTAACAAAAATATTAATACGTACAATGAGGAGTAATTTTAAAACATCTAGAACTGAAGAAGCCGATATTCTCTCTGTAACAGTAACTAAACTGCCAGTTGTACCTGCCAGTTGTAACTGCCAGTTGTAACTGTGAGTTGTAACTGCGAGTTGTAACTGCGAGTTGTAACTGCCAGTTGTAACTGCGAGTTGTAACTGCGAGTTGTAACTGCGAGTTGTAACTGCGAGTTGTAACTGCGAGTTGTAACTGCGAGTTGTAACTGCGAGTTGTAACTGCCAGTTGTAACTGCGAGTTGTAACTGCCAGTTGTAACTGCCAGTTGTAACTGCCAGTTGTAACTGCCAGTTGTAACTGCCAGTTGTAACTGCCAGTTGTAACTGCCAGTTGTAACTGCCAGTTGTAACTGCCAGTTGTAACTGCCAGTTGTAACTGCCAGTTGTAACTGCCAGTTGTAACTGCCAGTTGTAACTGCCAGTTGTAACTGCGAGTTGTAACTGCCAGTTGTAACTGCGAGTTGTAACTGCCAGTTGTAACTGCGAGTTGTAACTGCCAGTTGTAACTGCCAGTTGTAACTGCCAGTTGTAACTGCCAGTTGTAACTGCCAGTTGTAACTGCCAGTTGTAACTGCCAGTTGTAACTGCCAGTTGTAACTGCGAGTTGTAACTGCCAGTTGTAACTGCGAGTTGTAACTGTGAGTTGTAACTGCCAGTTGTAACTGCCAGTTGTAACTGCCAGTTGTAACTGCCAGTCGTAACTGCGAGTTGTAACTGCGAGTTGTAACTGCCAGTTGTAACTGCCAGTTGTAACTGCCAGTTGTAACTGCGAGTTGTAACTGCGTTTGTAACTGCGAGTTGTAACTGCCAGTTGTAACTGCCAGTTGTAACTGCGAGTTGTAACTGCGAGTTATAACTGCAAGTTGTAACTGCGAGTTGTAACTGTTGCAAACTGATTGTTGAGACGGAGATACATAACTGATTGTTGAGACGGAGATACATAACTGATTGTTGAGACGGAGATACATAACTGATTGTTGTGACGAAGATACATAACTGATTGTTGAGACGAAGATACATAACTGATTGTTGAGACGAAGATACATAACAGGTAAGAAGGAAGCAGAGAGTCGCAATATTGAGTCAACAGTATTTTTAAGATTCATGAATTATAACCTAAATGTCGGATAATATTATAAAAACAGTGACTGGAAATCAAAATACACATGAGTAATTTATAGAAATCTTTGCTATATATCACCATTTAATAAATGTTTGGAGAAAGAGGATTTTGATAAGATATAAAAGCTTATTGTTAAGTGACCAAGACAGGAGGTTGGATTTCTGAGTAAATGATCAACCCTTATCATGCTTTAATGGATCAATATTTAAAGAGAATAACTCGACTGAGAGGAGACAACACTCGAAAGAAATTTCAAAATTACTCTCTTAATTAACGCACTTGGAAAGAGGGAACATAGTCAATTGTAATTAATACATGCTGATAAAAATTATTTAAAAGAGGAATTAGATAGACATAAACAAGAACGACTTGATTGTTGGTGAGGAAGCTTAAAAACACATAGAGAAACTGTTGGGATGAAATCTTGCAAGAGATTTGTATAAATAATCCAAGAATTTCTATAAAATTTATAAAATTGATAATAAACAGTTTTTCCAAAAAGGGTAAAAGAAGAAATATTAAAAGGAGGTAGACAGCTAATGAAAATAAATACTTGGAAACACAAGCTGGAGATTTTATAGTTATGTCAGATATATTACAAGACCAGAATTAAATAAACATTTGTAAAGCAACAGTAAAATATTATTTTGAAATGAGTTTAGTAAACACGAACTTGATGGAACAAAATCTTATAAAACAACAAAAACAATTGAAGAGAAGAAAATGAGAAATGTTAAAAAAAATTATTCCAGATTGTGTTTACAAAAGAAAAAAATTATGTAGCAGATTAATACCGAAGCAAATTTGAGTTAGAGGATACGAAGGTAACTAAAGAGGAAGTAAATAAATTATTGTAGGATGTTGACCAAAATAAACAGTCGAACCAGAAGGAACAACACCATTAATATGAGTAAACATTCTCTTTGGAAAATGTTTAAAGTTTCACTTGAAGAGGGAAAAATGTCAGACAAATGCAGGATGATATGCGTTGTGGCAATATTTAAAAAATAACTACAGGCAGATATCGTTGACAAGTGTTTCTGTTAAATTATTGGAAAAAGCCTTGAGAGAAAAGTGTTTTTGTAAAAATATTGAAAAAGATTATGAGAGAAAAATAGATAAAACCCTTAGAAGAAAAAACTAGTAAACAATTCGAATTTTGATCTAGAAATTCTTTTACACCAAATCAATCAATTATGACAGATCTTAAAGTTATTCAAGAAAAAATATTATGTATACTAAGATTTTAAGAAAGTTTCAGGTCGAACTTCCCATTAGAGAAAAATTTAAAACTTCAAAATGTATAAATACTTAGTGAGAGTTTCTGTCTGAGAGAAAAAGGTGAACAGTTATGGCAGAAAAAAATGTCTAGGGAGATGTGACAAGTGGGACGACTTACTTGAGGAATAAATATTTATTTGACAATACTTATATATAATGCAAAAATATTAGGTACAATAAATAATGAAAAGAATGCAAAAATGTAATGATAGAATTTAATGTAGTTAAATGCCTTGTAATAGAAATGGGAGAGAAGTAAATAATGTCACATGAAGAATAAAGACAGAGTAATAAAATACTGAAAGTGTTAGACAGCAAAGAAAACCAACGAGTTATAATTAAAATAAATTATGTCCACGAGATTACTCAAAGAAAGTGTGAGAAACACGATTAATATTATTATAAAATATCCCATTAATATATGGATAAAAAATGCTAAAAAAATTTGTTTACTTTATGCATTAGATGTGTAAAACCTGCGGATAAGTTTCAAAACTTCCAAAGAAAACCTGAAAAGTAGTTACCAAAGGTAAAGAAAATAAGAATAATGCCGAAAGGTTAAAAGCACTAAAGGTAAGAGAGAGAAGAGAGAAGACATAATAATCACATATAAAGTCGTGAAATGCAACATACAAGGCCACAGTTTTAAACTGAGAAAAAAAGGAGCCGAAGGGGGAAAAAAAATTCTTCACAGAATTGCAGACCAACAGAATGAATTAAGAGAGGATACCTACATACCTGGAGAGGGTTTCAGAGGTCAGCGACCCCGCTGTCCGGTCTGTGACCCCGCTGTCCGGTCTGTGACCAAGCCTCATGGTGGATCAGAGCCTGATCAACCAGGCTTACTACTGATGTAGTAAGTCTTAAAACCAAAGGAAATTTTAAATATCATATAATGAAAAAATTACTGAAGATGGGGCCATCAGAATAGCATTGCTCCCCGACTTAAAACTATTCTTCATAATCCCTATATTTATTTTGGCCAGGAGCAGATTAAACTTTATTTTGGCCAGCAGCAGAATAACGAATAATTGGGCTCAGAGCAGATTAACTCAGTGCTGTTGCTGGAATCAAAAAAGACGTAAACGCCAGGATTAATACTGTTGTTGTAGCTATAAACATTTAAACAACTTAACTCTGGGTTGGCTGCTGCAGTAGCTGAATGAAGGTAATTAACAAGTTTATTTAAAGGACTGTTGTTGTTTCTGAAGGCAGGATGGTTTTCAGAAGGTAAAACAAAGATAGTTGTTAATGACGTAGTCTGGAAATAATGGGTATCATTAAGGTATATCAGCTATTACTGAATTTAGGATGTAGCAAGTAAACTCTGGGATAACAGCTGTTGATGCTGCTAGGATGTGACAGATTATATCAGGGATAACAACTGCTGTTGCTGCTAGGATGTAGCAAGTAAACTCTGGGATAATAGCTGTTGATGCTGCTAGGATGTGACAGATTATATCAGGTATAACAGCTGCTGTTGCTGCTAGGATGTAGCAAGTAAACTCTGGGATAATAGCTGCTGTTGCTGCTAGGATGTAGCAAGTTAGCTCTAGGATAACAGCTGCTGTTGCTACTAGGAAGTAGAAAGTTAACTCTGGGATAACAGCTGCTGTTGCTACTAGGATGTAGCAAGTTAACTCTGGGATAACAGCTGCTGTTGCTGCTAGGATGTAGCAAGTTAACTCTGGGATAACAGCTGCTGTTGCTACTAGGATGTAGCAAGTTAACTCTGGGATAACAGCTGCTGTTGCTACTAGGATGTAGCAAGATAACCCTGGGATAACAGCTGCTGTTGCTACTAGGATGTAGCAAGATAACTCTGGGATAACAGCTGCTGTTGCTACTAGGATGTAGCAAGTTAACTCTGGGATAACAGCTGTTGATGCTGCTAGGCTGTAACAAGTTAACTCTGGGATAACAGCTGCTGTTGCTACAAAGATAGTTGTTAATGACGTAGTCTGGAAATAATGGGTATCATTAAGGTATATCGGCTACTACTGAATTTAGGATGTAGCAAGTAAACTCTGGGATAACAGCTGTTGATGCTGCTAGGATGTGACAGATTATATCAGGTATAACAGCTGCTGTTGCTGCTAGGATGTAGCAAGTAAACTCTGGGATAACAGCTGTTGATGCTGCTAGGCTGTAACAAGTTAACTCTGGGATAACAGCTGCTGTTGCTGCTAGGATGTAGCAAGTTAACTCTGGGATAACAGCTGTTGATGCTGCTAGGCTGTAACAAGTTAACTCTGGGATAACAGCTGCTGTTGCTGCTAGGATGTAGCAAGTTAACTCTGGGATAACAGCTGTTGATACTACTAGGTTGTAACAAGTTAACTCTTGGACAGTAGGTAGTGAAGCCAGGATATAACGTATTTAATGAGGTATATTTCACAAATATCCCACACAAAGGAGAATGAAATTTATAACGATGTTTCGGTCCAACTTGGACCACTTACTAGTTAATTGTCCAAGTAGGACCGAAACGTTGTCATACGTTTCATTCTTCAAGGTATTGTGCCTTTTTATTCTATATTAATTGAGGGATAGCGCTCGTTGCTGTAGCCAGCATTTACCTAATTACATCAATATACCTACAATTGATGTAGCAGGGTGTAACGAGTTATCTAAGGGATACCTGCTGTAGATGAAGCAAGAGTGGATATTATATTTAAACTTCGACGTTCACAGACAGCGATACGGAAATGTCAGAATCAAAATATTTCTTCGCTTTGGTTAAATACTCAATTATAAAAAGAAATATCAAAATCTCGGGAAGTGTGGAACTCAGGGAGAGATTTATGTGGGTTAATACTATTTGCTATGTCGACTGGACGCTGCACCACCACACACACAGACGACATTACTTAAGCAAACGGATTGCAATTTCCCACAAAAATCTCTGATATTAAATGCATACATAATATAGTCCTTGCTAAAGGACTTCCTTGTTCAGATAAAGCTCCTTCTTCCATGAAACGGGAAATGTACTTTTTAAGTGGTGAGTAGTATATGAAAGACGAGGCAATTTTATAAGATTAATATTTGTTCGGATTTTTAACCCGGAGGGTTTGCCACCCAGTGTAACACAATAAAGTCGACGGGTCATCGAAGACTGTTTGTCTTATTTCCACTTGGGTCCTTCAATTTTGTCCGCCAGAATGTGACCCATATCTGTCAACTAACACTCAGGTACCTATACTTATTGTCAGGTGAACAGGGACAGCAGGTGTAAGAAAACATGCCCAGTGATTCCACCCATGCCGGGGATGGAACGGTGGACACTCAGTGTGTGAAGCGAGAGAGTTACGAACCGTTGTACACTGAAACCTCACTTGACCCAAAGAACATTATCCTTGGAGTCAAAGGGGGCAATCTGTAAGAGTAAAGTGGCACTAACGTTCTCATAAGGTAGGAAA
Source organism: Cherax quadricarinatus (assembly GCF_038502225.1). Lineage (NCBI taxonomy): Eukaryota > Metazoa > Arthropoda > Malacostraca > Decapoda > Parastacidae > Cherax > Cherax quadricarinatus. The sequence goes on along the minus strand of NC_091325.1, from coordinate 31,392,734 downwards.
GCATGAGTGGTGAATGTTGCAACAAGAAGTTTGGAATCAGTGGAGTTATCGTGTTTGAGGACATTGTGTGGTGAAAAAAATTATGCAGAAATCTCGTAAGTTAGAGAATAGGAGGAAGTAGGGAGTTAATAAAAGTGATATAAAGGGGAATTACGAGGAGTTGATAAGGTGCTTTTTGATGGCCCCACCGCTGAAAAGGTGCTTGCCAACATGCTCAGGGCTGCAACATCAGACAGGTAGACTGCCCGTCTCCAGGCTGTAAGTGCACCTCACTCCGGGGACTTCCTCCAAACAGTTCCCATATCGGCAATGGGAATGCGACTCGACCCTAAGACCCTCCGTATTGCAGTGGCTCTGCGCCTTGCTGCCCCAATTCACACAGAATATACGTGTATTTGCGGAGAAGCGCAAGCCGACTAATACGGTCTACATGGTCTTAACTGTTCCAAAACCAAGGGCTGGCATGCAAGACACAATGAAGTCAACGACATCATAAAAAGAACCCTTGCTACAGCTGGATGCCCAGCTGAGAGGGAACCCCGATCACTAGCAGCCAACAATGCCCACAACCCAACAAACTGCCCCGACGGGATCACCATCTATCCTTGGAAGAATGGCAAGCTCTTAGCGTGGGACTATACCTGTGTCCACACTGGCTGACACCTATATCCGTCACAGTGTGGGGCGACAGGGAGGAGCTGCTGACCACAGGGAGGAGTACAAGATCAGCAAGTACAGGGACATAAGTCAACAGTATCAATTTGACCAAGTAGCATCAGAGACCTTGGGAACATGGGGAAAAAATGCCACACGTTTCCTTAAAGAATTGGGTTCCAGACTCATCAACAACACCAGGGACCCAAGAGCAGCCACTTTCATGTTCCAGCTCCTCAGTGTGGCCATCCAGAGGGGAAATGCTTGCTGCATACTTGGCTCTCGTCCAGCCTCGGAGGAGCTGGAGGAAATTCATGATCTTTAATACATTGATCCATTGTATTCATGTTCGTGTTTTCTGTTAATGTATTCTGTTTATTAATAAATGTTCACATAGAATATAAAATATAGGGGGGTGGTAGGAGAAGAAAATATTCAAACAGCTCCGGGGAGAACCTTGAGTTTTCCCTGAGGTACGTTTATGGTCTTCTCTGAGGATGATGATCCCCATTCCAGCCATATATATATATATATATATATATATATATACATAATATATATATATATATATATATATATATATATATATATATATATATATGTATATCTATATATAGTTGTGTGTTTGTGTGTGTGTGTGTGTGTGTGTGTGTGTGTGTCTGTGTGTGTGTGTGTCTGTGTGTGTGTGTGTGTGTGTGTGTGTGTGTGTGTGTGTGTGTGTGTGTGTGTGTGTGTGTGTGTGTGTGTACTCACCTATTTTTACTCGCCTATTTGTGGTTGCAGGGGTCGAGTCACAGCTCCTGGTCACGCCTCTTCGCTGATTGCTACTAGGTCCTCTCTCTCCCTGCCCCATGAGCTTTATCATACCTCGCCTTAAAACTATGTATGGTTCCCGCCTCCACTACGTCACTTTCTAGGCTATTCCACGGCCTGACTACTCTATGACTGAAGAAATACTTCCTAACATCCCTTTGATTTATCTGAGTCTTCAACTTCCAATTGTGATCTCTTGTGTCTGTGTCCCTTCTCTGGAACATCCAGTCTTTGTCCACCTTGTCTATTCCGCGCAGTATTTTATATGTCGTTATCATGTCTCCCCTGACCCTCCTGTCCTCCAGTGTCATCAGGCCGATTTCCCTCAACCTTTCTTCGTATGACAATCCTCGTAGCTCTGGGACTAGTCTTGTTGCAAACTTTTGCACTTTCTCTAATTTCTTGACGTGATTGACTAGGTGTGGATTCCAAACTGGTGCTGCATACTCCAGTATGGGCCTGACGTAAATGGTATACAGAGTCTTGAACGAATCCTTACTGAGGTATCGGAACGCTATCCGTAGGTTTGCCAGGCGCCCGTATGCTGCAGCAATTATCTGATTGATGTGCGCCTCAGGAGATATGCTCGGTGTTATACTCACCCCCAGATCTTTTTCCTTGAGTGAGGTTTGCAGTCTTTGGCCATCTAAACTATATTTTGTCTGCGGTCTTCTTTGCCCTTCCCAATCTTCATGACTTTGCACTCGGCAGGGTTAAACTCAATGAGACAGTTGCTGGACTAGGCTTGTAGCCTGTCCAGGTCACTTTGTAGTCCTGTCTGATCCTCATCCGATTTGATTCTTCTCATTAACTTCACTTCATCTGCAAACAAGGACACTTCTGAGTCTATCCCTTCCGTTATGTCGTTCACATATACCAAGAACAGCACAGGTCCTAGGACTGACCCCTGTGGAACCCCGCTTGTCACAAGCGCCCACTCTGACACCTCGTCACGTACCATGACTCGTTGTTGCCTCCCTGTCAGGTATTCTCTGATCCATTGCAGTGCCTTTCCTGTTACGTGTGCCTGATCCTCTAGCTTTTGCAGTAACCTCTTGTGAGGAACTGTGTCGAAGGCCTTCTTGCAGTCCAAAAAAATGCAGTCGATCCACCCCTCTCTCTCTTGTCTTACTTCTGTCACCTTGTCATAAAACTCTAGTAGGTTTGTGACACAGGATTTTCCTTCCCTGAAACCGTGCTGATTGTCATTTATACACTTGTTTCTTTCCAGGTGCTCCACCACTCTCCTCCTGATGATCTTCTCCATGGCCTTGCATACTATACACGTTAGTGATACAGGTCTGTAGTTTAGTGCCTCATGTCTGTCTCCCTTTTTAAAAATTGGGACTACATTTGCCATCTTCCATACCTCAGGGAGTTGCCCAGTTTCAAATGATGTGTTGAAGATCTTTGTTAATGGCACACACAATATCTCTGCTCCCTCTTTAAGGACCCACGGAGAGATGTTGTCTGGTCCGACCGCCTTTGAGGTGTCAAGTTCGCATAGCAGCTTCTTCACCTCCTCCTTGGTTATATGTACCTCATCCAGCACTTGCTGGTGTACCCCCCTGTTCTGATTTCCTGGAGTCCTACTGGTTTCCACTGTAAATACATCTTTAAATCTCGTGTTGAGCTCCTGACATACCTCTCGGTCGTTTCTTGTGAATTCCCCATCGCCCTTCCTCAGTCTGATTACCTGGTCCTTGACTGTTGTTTTCCTCCTGATGTGGCTGTACAACAGCTTCGGGTCAGTCTTGACTTTCGATGCTATGTCATTTTCATTTTGTCGCTGAGCCTCCCTTCTTATCTGTGCATATTCGCTTTTGGCTTTTCGGCTAATCTCTTTATTTTCCTGAGTTCTCTGTCTTCTGTCCCTTTTCCATTCTCTATTACACCTAGTTTTTGCGTTTCTACACCTTTGGGTGAACCAAGGACTCGTTCTGTTGGTCTAAATGTATGAAGCTGATGCAGTTTAGTGTTAGACGCAGTGAGATTCTTGATCCAGGAAACAGAAAGGACAACCTCAATGTAACTGAGGTGACGATGACAACAACAAAAACAAGAACAATTACAATAACAACAAAATTCTGAAAAACAGCAAAAACTCAAAAACAAAAACATTATCAACATGCCACACATGATGCAGTTACATGAAACTATTATTGACAGCATTCCACCCACACTGAAGGGTTTATAAAGTAACATTCCAACCACACTGAAGGGTTTATAAAGTAACATTCCACCCACACTGAAGGGTTTATAAAGTAACATTCCATCCACACTGAAGGGTTTATAAAGTAACATTCCAACCACACTGAAAGGTTTATAAAGTAACATTCCACCCACACTGAAGGGTTTATAAAGTAACATTCCACCCACACTGAAGGGTTTATAAAGTAACATTCCACCCACACTGAAGGGTTTATAAAGTAACATTCCACCCACACTGAAGGGTTTATAAAGTAACATTCCACCCACACTGAAGGGTTTATAAAGTAACATTCCAACCACACTGAAGGGTTTATAAAGTAACATTCCACCCACACTGAAGGGTTTATAAAGTAACATTCCACCCACACTGAAGGGTTTATAAAGTAACATTCCATCCACACTGAAGGGTTTATAAAGTAACATTCCACCCACACTTTAAGGTTTATAAAGTAACATTCCACCCACACTTTAAGGTTTATAAAGTAACATTCCACCCACACTTTAAGGTTTATAAAGTAACATTCCACCCACATTGAAGGGTTTATAAAGTAACATTCCACCCACACTTTAAGGTTTATAAAGTAACATTCCACCCACACTTTAAGGTTTATAAAGTAACATTCCACCCACACTTTAAGGTTTATAAAGTAACATTCCACCCACACTGAAGGGTTTATAAAGTAACATTCCACCCACACTGAAAGGTTTATAAAGTAACATTCCACCCACACTGAAGGGTTTATAAAGTAACATTCCACCCACACTGAAGGGTTTATAAAGTAACATTCCACCCACACTGAAAGGTATATAAAGTAACATTCCACCCACACTGAAGGGTTTATAAAGTAACATTCCACCCACACTTTAAGGTTTATAAAGTAACATTCCACCCACACTGAAGGGTTTATAAAGTAACATTCCACCCACACTGAAGGGGTCATAAAGTAACATTCCACCCACACTGAAGGGGTCATAAAGTAACATTCCACCCACACTGAAGGGGTCATAAAGTAACATTCCACCCACACTGAAGGGTTTATAAAGTAACATTCCACCCACACTGAAGGGTTTATAAAGTAACATTCCACCCACACTGAAGGGTTTATAAAGTAACATTCCACCCACACTGAAGGGGTCATAAAGTAACATTCCACCCACACTGAAGGGTTTATAAAGTAACATTCCACCCACACTGAAGGGTTTATAAAGCAACATTCCACCCACACTGAAGGGGTCATAAAGTAACATTCCACCCACACTGAAGGGTTTATAAAGTAACATTCCACCCACACTGAAGGGGTCATAAAGTAACATTCCACCCACACTGAAGGGTTTATAAAGTAACATTCCACCCACACTGAAGGGTTTATAAAGCAACATTCCACCCACACTGAAGGGGTCATAAAGTAACATTCCACCCACACTGAAGGGTTTATAAAGTAACATTCCACCCACACTTTAAGGTTTATAAAGTAACATTCCACCCACACTGAAGGGTTTATAAAGTAACATTCCACCCACACTGAAGGGGTCATAAAGTAACATTCCACCCACACTGAAGGGGTCATAAAGTAACATTCCACCCACACTGAAGGGGTCATAAAGTAACATTCCACCCACACTGAAGGGTTTATAAAGTAACATTCCACCCACACTGAAGGGTTTATAAAGTAACATTCCACCCACACTGAAGGGTTTATAAAGTAACATTCCACCCACACTGAAGGGGTCATAAAGTAACATTCCACCCACACTGAAGGGTTTATAAAGTAACATTCCACCCACACTGAAGGGTTTATAAAGTAACATTCCACCCACACTGAAGGGTTTATAAAGTAACATTCCACCCACACTGAAGGGGTCATAAAGTAACATTCCACCCACACTGAAGGGTTTATAAAGTAACATTCCACCCACACTGAAGGGGTCATAAAGTAACATTCCACCCACACTGAAGGGGTCATAAAGTAACATTCCACCCACACTGAAGGGGTCATAAAGTAACATTCCACCCACACTGAAGGGTTTATAAAGTAACATTCCACCCACACTGAAGGGTTTATAAAGTAACATTCCACCCACACTGAAGGGTTTATAAAGTAACATTCCACCCACACTGAAGGGGTCATAAAGTAACATTCCACCCACACTGAAGGGGTCATAAAGTAACATTCCACCCACACTGAAGGGTTTATAAAGTAACATTCCACCCACACTGAAGGGTTTATAAAGTAACATTCCACCCACACTGAAGGGGTCATAAAGTAACATTCCACCCACACTGAAGGGTTTATAAAGTAACATTCCACCCACACTGAAGGGTTTATAAAGTAACATTCCACCCACACTGAAGGGGTCATAAAGTAACATTCCACCCACACTGAAGGGTTTATAAAGTAACATTCCACCCACACTGAAGGGTTTATAAAGTAACATTCCACCCACACTGAAGGGGTCATAAAGTAACATTCCACCCACACTGAAGGGTTTATAAAGTAACATTCCACCCACACTGAAGGGTTTATAAAGTAACATTCAAACCACACTGAAGGGGTCATAAAGTAACATTCCACCCACACTTGAAGGGTTTATAAAGTAACATTCCACCCACACTGAAGGTTTATAAAGTAACATTCCACCCACACTGAAGGGGTCATAAAGTAACATTCCACCCACACTGAAGGGTTTATAAAGTAACATTCCACCCACACTGAAGGGTTTATAAAGTAACATTCCACCCACACTGAAGGGGTCATAAAGTAACATTCCACCCACACTGAAGGGTTTATAAAGTAACATTCCAACCACACTTTAAGGTTTATAAAGTGACTAACTGATAAACTTGAAAGACTAATGGCGAGGTGAGGAGCAAGTGAAAGGCATATTAATAATATTATATAATATCTTTATTTACTACAAGCACAAGGTATACAGATTATAGGTGACATCAGTGACACACTACTACACACACTTGTTATGTTGAGCATTTTGGGTAAATTAGGTCAGTTTTGTCCCAGGATGCAATCCACATCAGTCGACTAACACCCAGGTATTCATTTTAAGCTGATGGGTGGACGGAGACAGCGGAAAGACGTCCCTAATGTTTTCCAGCTGTACCGGAGGAGATTTGAACTCCGGACCCCAGTGTGTGAGCTGAATGCCGTAGCGATCGTAGCTCGTAGGTCACGTTGCTTCCATAACACTTCAACATGGGTCATCTGTTTAGCATCCATGTTATCTATGTTGCAGAAACTGTTAATAAGCTACGAAACGTTCGTAATTCTGATGACTGAAGATAAAAGGCATTGACTTTTCTAAATGTCATTTCCATTAGCATCATGTAGTACACAATTTCAGTTTCCTAAAGAATAGTGGGAATAGCAATGTATTACGCAAGTGTTGTTAAGGGCGTCCATTCTGTTGGCATATCGGTGTTCCGAGATTAGATAGTACTTTTTTGATGGTTCAGTTTTGTAGATCTTGTCACAGTTGTTGAATGGATTATGGAAATTAACGCAGTAATTTATTTATGCTGGATGATTTCCAGTCCGGTAATGTGTTTTATTGCAGTAGAGGAAGTACTCATCTATTTGCACTCACCTATTTGTGGTTGCAGGGGTCGATTCGTAGCTCCTGGCCCCGCCTCTTCACTGATTGCTACTAGGTCCTCTCTCTCCCTGCTCCATGAGCTTTATCAAACCTCGTCTTAAAACTATGTATGATTCCCGCCTCCACTACGTCACTTTCTAGGTTATTTCACTGCCTGACAACTCTATGACTGAGGAAATACTTTCTAACATCCCTTTGACTCATCTGAGTCTTCAACTTCCAAATGTGACCTCTTGTTACTGTGGCCCATCTTTGGAACACCCTGTCTCTGTTCACCTTGTCTATTCCACTCAGCATTTTATATATTTATTTATATATTTATCATGTCTCCCGTGACCCTCCTGTCCTCCAGTGTCGTCAGGCCAATTTCCCTTAACCCATCATCTTAGGACAATCCCTTTACCTCTGGGACTAGTCTTGTTGCAAACCTTTGCACTTTCTCTAATTTCTTGACATACTTGACCAGGTGTGCATTCTAAACTGGTGCTGCATACTACAGTATGGGCCTGACGTACATGGTGTATGGAGTCTTGAACGATTCCTTATTGAGGTATCGGAACGCTATCCTTAGGTTTGCCAGACGCCCATACACTGCAGCAGTTATCTGTTTGATGTGTGCCACAGGAGATGTACTCGGTGTTATACTAACCCCAAGATCTTTTTCGTTGAGTGAGGTATGCAGTCTTTGGCAATCTAGACTATACTCTGTCTGCGGTCTTCTTTGCACTTCCCCAATCTTCATGACTTTGCATTTGGTAGGGTTAAATTCAAGGAGCCATATTGTGACCCATGAATGGGTCACAACGTATATAATGTATATAACCTGTTCATATAATTTTATATTGCTTATATTTGCTATAATGGCTAAATCGTAAATACATTGCTTTATATTATTATTTGACTTAGTTATATTATTAGGTAGGATGTAACATGTATATATTATTCAGTGCTCATAGTTCAAGTGTTAAGTAGCTAACAACATAGTCTAACAATCGCTGTGCTCGTTACGCTGCTGACTTCTCTGTGTTGCTGGGCAGCACCAGTCCAAAGAGCAATCACGTGATGAGGGGGGTGATCACACTTCGCCTGATGTAGTCTGTATGGGCCTCTCATTCTCTTGTCGGTTGGACGCTCTCCTAACAAGACGTCCCACACTCCTCTCCCTTGTGGACCCTTGTTGGAGGATCGTCTCTGTTGCTTTCTTGTTGTTGGTTCTGTGGAACTCTGTTCACAGAACATAGTCTAGACTTAGTGATTTTCGACGTTGTAGTGAGGTTGTGTGTCGCATAGACACTCTGAGCAACTCAGGTCCTGAGCTGTAGCTTCTGACCTAATTTGTACTGGTATCTGTGTACTGTCACAGTCGGGGATATTTCTAATGCTGAACTTAGATTCAGTAGTATGGGGGTTTTGTGAGTTTTGTGGAGGATCTGCAGATGGTCCCTACTTAGTGTCCTTATATTATCTCCTTGTTCCTGATACTGTGTTGCTGGTGCTTGTTATATTGCTGTTCGGCTTATCAGTCATTTTATTGTTCAAGCAAGCTATTCTGACTGCCAGGTTGGTCAAGAAGTTAGTTTACGTGAGGACTTTTAGTCAGTCACACATACGCACAAACTTACTTGTATATATTTGTGTTATGTTATTAATTGCTAACAATGTACCAGACGGTACTTAAAAGCCATTAAGATGTGATATGTGCCTTCAGCACAATACTACTGTACACGAGAGATGTGATTATTATTATTTTGTTTATATTGATTCATTTAATTTAATTTGAGAATATGCGCCTAGACAAATTAATTAATAAACTTATTAAAATGTTAATTTCTCTAGTTAGTAGCCTACCAGCTGTAATCCTGAAATACTATTAAATCTTACTGAATTCTAGTGGATAATTGGACCAGGATACTGACTACTTGTTACAAAAACCCAGTAACAGGCTGGATACTAGAAGGACAGTCCTTTCTAGTATTCACTGGAGATCTCTATGCTTATTAGATATCGCGGTTTTTTTTGTAACAAGCCAGTTGCTGGACCAGGCTGATAGCCTGGCCAGGTCTCTGTAATCCTGCCTGATCCTCGGCCGATTTGATTCTCCTCATTGACTTACTAGGCTGAGTTTGCAGTACGATGAAATAACTGTGACAAATTCCGTGTAAGTGAGAGGCCAAGAAAACTCCATGAATGCTTCTGCTTACACAAATATCAAACATTATGTAGAGCCATAACAAGGGCAAATAACACACTAAAATTACTGTAACTCTTTGATAAACTGAAATCTTGCGCAACTTATAGCTGAAGATAATAACATCTGGAGAAGAGGGTGTTTTGAATCTTCACTCCTTAGTATATTCGGCGTTTCCAACCAGAGTAACGTTTCCTATAACCTATTTTTGTTCGAAAATTACTTAGACGATTATGAATGAATATGACCTCATTTGCGATTAAATCCTAACCTCCAGCTACTGATCGTGCATCCTCACCTACTCTTTCCAGGATATCTGAAAGTGACCTGAATAAGCAAGCTGGATTGGTGAAGTTTGACTAATAAGGGATCCATGTGACTGTATTTGTGTCTGCTACCGTGACGGTATCTCATTCTATTATATATCCAGCAACAAATTAGTAACAGCAGCATTATTAAAAAAAATAATAATTATGATGATGATAATACTGAAAATAATAATAACAATAATAATAATAATAATAATAATAATAATAATAATAATAATAATAATAATAATGAAACACTCATATTCTGGCCAATGATATTACAATTATTTTAAGGTACGTTTGTGGTGATGATTCTGATTATGTCATCGGTTTTGCTTGATTGGTTATAGTTTTTTGATAAGTCTGGTATACTGCTGAAACACCTAAAAAATATGAGAAATATATTGATCAGACGGGGATAACTTACAAAAAATGGCATTGAAATTATATTTTACTTCATACAAAGGTCAAATCATGTAATAAATACTAGCACTTCATTCTATATAATATCAGATTAACATAGTAAGATCATTCACATACCAATAATTACTGCATATGAAAACGTTTTACGTATTGGTCATCAGCACAGTCCCGTTGGAGGCTCCAGTAACAGTGTGGCTGCGTGTGTGTGTCCAGTCTGCCTTCATACCTCTCCTCCCTCACCATTATATCTTGCTGGAACCTTTTACCTTGTTTCTCGCTGACCTCACCAAGATTACTTGGAAAACTGTCTAGGTGGCTGTGGAGAATGTGTGACTTTATGCTCATATTAGTATCCAAATTCTCGAAGTTTGTCAGCTGGTTTCTCGGCTCTCTCCACAGGTGTTATCATTCCAAACAGGTTTTGAAAACCATGGGAGAGCCCAAGACTTGTCTTATTCTCCAAGTGCAACTCCAAAATATGCAGGTTAACCTTGTTTTACCAAATCCGATTTTTTTTTTTTTTTTTTTTTTTTTTTTTTTTTTTTTTTTTTTTTTTTTTTTTTTTTTTTTTTGGCAAAGAGTATTCGCCACAAATGAAGCAAAATGTATTGGGATTGTTTAAGCAGACTCTTCGTGAAGAACTTATGTTTATCTGGAAAATAAAATAAAGTTTACAGTATTGTCACGTGGTCATTGTTGATACAACTCCTTTCGTTAAATATTAAATGATTTAAAAATAAAATTCTGATTTTTATGAAATATTTTTGAAAACTATTTATTTGGTTGACCAGTGCAATAATAATAATAATAATAATAATAATAATAATAATAATAATAGATGTGTTATCAATCTATAAGATATGTTATCTAAGCAGCACACTAAGCATGTAGTGACGAGTACTGTTTGGTTACAGATGGTACCATAATAACCAAGAACTGCAGAACGAGACCTCCAGGAGCCTGACAATGTACAAAATTTCCAGAAACCTTCACCAAGATGGCATATCATGTGAGGTGAGTTATGGAATGTCTCAGTTTTCATAAATATTTCTACACTCGTAAACACTCAAATCCAAATGCATTCTCCCCTCATCTCCCTACTACTTGTATGTGTCCCCTTCATTAATGTGCACTGATTAGCTTAGATTAGATAGGTTTGCCAGGAAAGAGGACAAGTGTTTTCTGACGCTGGTGTCAGTCATATGAGGAACTTTTGGTTATCTGTCCGAGACCCTTCGCTGGTTTACCGGTCCACCCCTTTAAAAAAATTAATGGTTATAGTTACTATAACTAATGTCCCTTGACAACGGGGAATGACTAATACAAATGAACTGAATATTTGGGTTTTCCCTACTTTTCCCTGGATGAATCATGAGTAACTCTCCCCGCCCTGGCCCCTTTCAATTGGATTTTTCAAAAAGTTTGCCACATAATGAACAGTTATCATGATGACACGATTGCAAACAAACCATACCACGGACGGGGATAGAACTCGAGATCAGAGAGTCTCAAAACTCCAGACCGTCGCGTTAGCTATTGTGGCTAGCTGGCCCAGTGGCTAACGCGACGGTCTGGAGTTTTGAGACTCTCTGATCGCTGGTTCTATCCCCGTCCGTGATATGTTTTTTTTTTTTAACGAGCAGTTAATTTGCTCTCATTATTTTGGACTGTTTTGTGGGAACTCGGATTCATAAACTTATTATTTTTTATTGATTTGTAGGCATTGACCTGGAACAAATTTTGGATGTTTATTTTCAATTACGTCTTAGAGTTCTCTTCCCACTCAGTTTTGGAACACTATCTTTTTTTACTTGGTTTACAACATTTACTGCACCATTGCTTTGTGTGACCACCAATAGTCGTATATAGTGATACCATTGATCATCGTAGTCGTGCTTTATTGTGACACCTGTGATTATTCATACCACTATCACTGATTATTGTCCCATTATTGCTTTACTGAAATCCTATTGTTTTACTGTGTAATTTTTCTCTAGAGAATCCACTTTTAGTTTTAATTTCGTTTTATTAAAGGTAAATATTTCGTTGTACAATGAGTAACACAAGCCCAATTTTAGACAATTTGTTTATGGAATGATTTGAAAAAGAATCATTACCCCACCTGTGACAGTCTGGTCAAATTCTGTTAAAAGATACACTTGGAGTTATCTAATAGTGACTGTAAATTATAAAGTATTATACTTAGATTACATGAATGATTAGTAACCTGCATTATATTAAAAATGAATGGGAAACTCAATTAAAACTAGCTTTCCTTGATGATTAGATCAAGGAAATATATAAATAAGCGTACCTTGATGATCTGATCAAAGGAATATTTAAACTATCCTTCCTTGATGATCCGAATAAGGAAATATTTAAAACAGGCCTTCCTTGATGA
>NC_091325.1:31367627-31375127 GCF_038502225.1 Cherax quadricarinatus | reverse complement strand
AAATTAATACATAGCATTAGAAATCTTCCTTATGAAGAAAGATTGAAGACTCTTAAGTTACATTCACTTGTTAGACGAAGAATGAGGGGAGACCTGATCGAAGTGTATAAGTGGAAGATAGGTATTAATAAAGGGTATATTAATAAGGTCTTGAGGATGTCTCTCCAAGAGAGAACCCGCAGTAATGGATTTAAATTAGATAAGTTTAGATTTAGAAAGGACATAGGAAAGTATTGGTTTGGAAATAGGGTAGTTGATGAGTGGAACAGTCTACCTAGTTGGGTTATTGAGGCTGGGACTTTGGGTAGTTTCAAATCTAGGTTGGATAAGTACATGAGTGGGAGGGGTTTGATTTGAATGGGACTTTCACATCAGAGCTTATTTCTTGGGTGGCATTGAAAATTGGGCAAATGTTTTGTTAGTGGGATGAATTGTAAAGGACCTGCCTAGTATGGGCCAGCAGGCCTCCTGCAGTGTTCCTCCTTTCTTATGTTCTTATGTTCTTAATTTCTCTAACCTTATACTTATTGCCAGAGATATGTTCTACAACTCGATAAGGGCCAATAAACTTTTGATCGAGCTTAGGCATTTCAGATGTTTTGTTGAAATTTGTCAGCATTACTCTTGAACCTACTTTAAGTTTTGACGGCTTGGCACGGCTATTAGTTACTTTAGTAAATTCTGCTGTTGATTTATGAAGTGTTTCACGGATTCTTCTAAAAACACTTTGAGCTATGCTGGTACGAGTTGCTACGAAATCATCAGGGTTGTAATTGGCTTTCAGAGTGGAATATAACAACTCATAGGGTAAACGCTTGTGTACACCATACAATGCATAATGTGGAGTATCACCTATGGAAGCATTGTAAGCAGAATTTATGGCACATTTAACATCTGGTATAACTTCATCCCAAGTTTCACTATTGGGGTTGATAGTGGCTCTCAAGACATCAAGTACTTTCTTATTGGTTCGTTCAGCTAACCCAATGCTGGCAGGATGATGAGGAACAATGGTGGATTTAGAGATCTTGTAGAAAGTACACAAATTTTCAAGAATCTCATTATAGAATTCACCTCCATTATCTGTTTCTAAGGACTTAGGGGTGGCATGCCTGCAGATAATGCGTTCTTTAAACACTTTAGCTACTGTCTCAGCAGTCTTATCTGCAATAGGAACTAACTCACTGTTACAAAAAACGCGATTCTAAAAGCTTAGAGATCTCCAGTGAATACTAGAAAGGACTGCCCTTCTAGCATCCAGCCTGTTACTGGGTTTTCGTAACAATTAGTCATTATCCTTGTCCAATTATCCATTAGAATTCAGTATGATTCAATAGTGCTTCAGGATTACAACTGGTAGGCTACTAACTAGATAAAATAAAATTTAATAAATTTATTATTTAAGTTGTCTAGGCGTATATCAAATTAAATTAAATTAATAATAATCACAGTAATCAAAATAATATTAATCACTTCACTCGAGTACAGTATTATTGTGCTGAAAGCACATATCACATTTATAATTCTTAAGTACCGTCTGGTACATTAACATTTAATAAGATATTACAAATATATACAAGTAAGTTTGTGTGTATGTAAGTGCTCTAAGTAGTTCATTATGTCTCACAACTCGACTAGACTTAAACAAGTGACTGACAAAGTCCTCTCATAAACTATGTTCTTGACCAACTGGCAATCAGAACAGTCTGCTTGAACAATAAAAAGAATGCTAAGCCCAATAGCAATATAACAAGCGACTGCGACACAGAATCAGGAACAAGGAGATACCATAACGACATTAAGTAGGGACCATCAGCAGATCCTCCACAAGTCACCAAACTCCCATACTAATGAATCTAAGTTCACCATAAGAAAATCCCCGACTGTGATAATGCACAGATACCAGTACAAGTTAGGTCAGAAGCTACAGCTCAGGGCCTGAGTTGCTCAGAGTGTCTATAAGAACATAAGAACATAAGAATGTAGGAACACTGCAGAAGGCCTGCTGGCCCATACGAGGCAGGTCCTTATCAAAACGACATCTACCTAAAGCTACCCAAGAAATAACTCCCGTACCCCATGACACCAATCAAAACCAGCCCCTCCCACTCATATATTTGTCCAGTCTCTTCTTAAAGCTACCCAAGGTCCTAGCCTCTATCACCCCACTGGGAAGACTGTTCCACGCATCTACAACTCTGTTAGAAAACCAGTACTTACCTATGTCCTTTCTAAATCTAAATTTATCCAACTTAAATCCATTATTCCTGGTTCTTACCTGGTTCGACACCCTCAGTACTTTATTAATGTCTCCCTTGTTTATGCCCGTCATCCACTTATACACTTCAATGATATCTCCCCTCATTCTACGCCTCTCCAGAGAGTGGAGATTTGAGGCTTTAAGTCTATCTTCATACGGGAGGTTCCTTACACAGTAAATCATTTTAGTCATTCTTCTCTGTATGTTCTCTAATGAGTCTATGTCCATCCTGTAGTAAGGGGACCAAAACTGAGCAGCATAATCTAAATGAGGCCTCACTAGTGATGTATAGAGCTGTAAAATAACTTTTGGACTTCTGTTACTTATACTTCTTGAGATAAATCCAAGTAATCTGTTGGCCTTGTTGCGCACACTAAGGCACTGCTGTCTTGGCTTTAGATTTCTGCTTACCATGACCCCCAAGTCTTTTTCACATTCTGTATGACCAAGCTCTACTTCACCTAGATTATAGCTTCGAGGGTTATTTTCATTACCAAGGGCAAGTACCTTACACTTATCCACATTAAACTTCATCTGCCATTTTTCAGACCAAGACATTAATTTGTTCAAATCGTCCTGGAGTTCATTGATATCCTCCTCAGAGTGAATTATACGGCCTATCTTTGTATCATCAGCAAACTTACTCATGTCACTAGTAATTCCTTTATCAAGGTCATTAATGTAAATTATGAACATGTGAGGGCCTAAAACTGATCCTTGTGGAACGCCACTAGTGACTAATCCCCATTCAGATTTCACTCCATTAATTGTAACTCTCTGCTTTCTTTTGGTAAGCCATGCCTCAATCCATGCTAGAACTTTACCTCCTATACCATGAGCTGCCACTTTTCTTAAGAGTCTCTTGTGAGGTACTCTGTCGAAGGCTTTACTAAAAGCCTTCGACAGAGTCTATGCGACACACAACCTCAATACAACGTCGAAAATCACTAAGTCTATACAATGTTCTGTGAACAAAGTTCTACAGAACTAACAAGAATAATGAGACAGACAATCTGTCCAACCACCAAGAGAGTCTAAACCAGACTGAATACTTCAGGCGAGGTGAGGACAGCCCCCTCGATCATGTGATAGCTCCGTGGACAGCTGCAGCTCAGAAACAGAAGCCGGCAGTCTAACGAGCCACAAGCGATAATTACAGTAGTTAGACAATCAAGACTTGAACTGAGCACATATGTTACATCCTACCTAACCAAAGGAAGCTAAGTCAAATAACAATATAAAGCAATACATTTACGATTTAGCTATTATCGTAAATATAAGCAATATAAAATTATATGAAAAGATAATAATTATATATATATATACATAATAATCATTGCAACCCATTCAGGGGTTGCAACACTCACAATATCTGGTGAAATGGTCTACCATAACACACAGATGTTTGTTGCCTTGGAGGAAACATTTAAAATTGGTTAACAAATCAAGGGCAACTCTTTCCCACGGTTCGCTAGTGGTTGGGTACACCTGGATTGGATTAGGACCATTGACATTTCCTTTATGTTGCATACAAACACTACATTTCTTAACATACTCTGAAATGTCAGTTGCCATACGTGGCCAAAAGTACTTCATTCTGGCTTGTTTCACAGAACGATCCATACCAGAGTGTGCAACACCTGGTGCATCGTGAACTAGCTGTAGAGCTACATTCACTAGTGACTGTGGAATTACTAACTGGTAAACGCTTCTGCTTGGAGTACCTAACTCGGCTGTTCGATACAGTAATTCTTGGCTCATTACAAAAGCCAGTGATGGGTGCTGGTGGCTTCACAGTCAGAATAAGATCTTCCTGGAGCAGGAATCGAATCAAACCAGACCACATGGGATCTGTTCTTTGGGCATTCTTTACATCCTCTGCAGTAAATGGAGGATCTGCAGTTACTACACTAACGTGTCACGATAAGGCGTCTGCGACTACATTTGACTTGCCAGGTAAATGTTCAAAAGTGGGATTGAACTCTTGGATAGTCAAGGTCCATCTGGCTAACCTTCCAGTAGGTTGTTTGTTCTGGAATAAAGGTATCAGTGGTGCACGGTCTGTCAAGACATGAACAGGGTACTGGTAAATAATGTCTCGGAAGTGCTCTAAAGACCATACTATTGCTAAAACTTCTTGCTCCATTACTGTATAATTACGTTCAGCCTTCGTAAGGACTCGGCTAGCAAATGCAACTGCATTGTACTTGCCATCAGTCTTCTGAACTAGTACGGCACCTATGCCAATTGAACTAGCATCAGTTGTCAAATAGAAGGGCTTAGAAAAATCTGGGAATTTCAAAATGGGAGTGGATGTTAGCTTTTCTTTTAGTGTCTGGAATGCTCTTTCTTGACGGAAGGTCCAAATGAAAGGAGCATCATTCTTAAGCAATTCAGTTAGAAGAGCTGCTATTGAAGAAAAATTAGCAATGAAAGATCTGTAGAAACCTGCTAGACCCACAAAGGATCTTACAGCATCAGCAGTTTTGGGGGCTGGAAAATTTAGTACTGCCGTTACTTTACTTTGATCAGTCGTAACCACTCTAGGAGTGACTACGTGACCAAGAAACTTAATTTCTGATCTGAAAAATTGACATTTAGACAGTTTGATCTTTAAATTGGCTTCTTCAAGCTTACCAAGTACTATATCAAGTCTTTTCAGATGTGTATCCACATCTTCAGACATAACAATTACGTCATCTAAGTACACCATAAGTGCTTTACCTATAAGACCTCTAAAGATATTTGTCATGAGTCTAAAGAATGTGATAGGAGAGGATCGTAATCCAAAAGCCATTCGAAGGAAGTGATAATGACCTGTGGAAGTAGAGAATGCAGTTAACTCTTGGCTGTCCTCGTGAAGAGGGACTTGCCAAAACCCTTGTAATAAGTCCAGGGTCGAGAAGACTTTGTTATCTCCAATGTTGCATAAAAGATCACCAAGTACAGGAAGTGGGAAGCGATCTGGAATAGTTTTCGCATTTAACTTCCTAAAGTCAATCACTGGGCTCCAAGTACCGTCCTTCTTAAGCACTAGGATCAAGGGCGCATTCCAGGGTGAATTACTAGGTGCAATAACTCCATCATCGAGCATTTGATTGATCAATTCCTCTGTGACAGCAACTTGGGAATGAGGCATTCTGTACGCAGGTATATAGATAGGTTTAGTACCAGGTTCAAGTGGAATACAATGGGACAATAAGTTCGTTATACCCATCTTCTCACCTGGTAAGGCAATGGCTTTATGACGTTTGTTCAACAGCGTCAACAAGCGCTTGACTTCGTCTGGGAAGTCAGTGGGAGCTAAGTCTTTCTCCTCAACTGGTGGAATGGATTGATCCAGTGGAGTGGATGAGGTCTTCCCTGTTGAAATAGCACCGACCCACTGGTCAGGTGGCACATCATCCTGTACTTGAACAGGGTAAGGATAGTGAACTAGGTCAACGAGATTGGTATTTGCTCTGAGATGAACACTGTGACCCGAAGTGTTAGCAAGGAATAAATGGATCTTACTGTCTCTTGCAACATGTAAGGAAGGTTCAACAAATAAACCCTTGACCTTGCAGGAATCACTGTCAACTAGGACGTTATCACCATCTGGAGCATTAGGAACAACAACAGACACTCTAGTGAGAGCACTAGCCGCAACAGAGACGTCTTTCTGCAGACGGCATATGACATCAACAAGAGATGGCATTACTAGTTTCAAGTAATCGTTTTCCGACAAGGTATCCCTTGTGGAGAAAATACTACTTGGACTAGCAGACATTGCAGAGATAGGCTGAGCACTCAAGACAGTCTGAGTGTCCTCAGACACTTGAGGCAATACACTATCTTGCATATCTGAAGGTGTAGGTGGAACACAGATGGGAGTGACAGAGTTACTAGTGCCTGACCACTCGGCTACGTTAATAAGTAACTTAATCTGGACTTAATAGGAACTTAATCTGAACTTCACATTTTGCAGCACTTTAACAAATCTCAGATACAATCTGTGAGAACAAACACATTGCTCAAGGGCTAGGTATTGTCTTTCAGTCAGTAAGGGAATATTGGTACTGTGGACTGATTCATATTGACTTTGACTGGCATGATACACTAAGTGAACATTCAAAAGTGACTGGGACATGTTCTCAGGGAACTTACTCAAGGGCATAAGGCAAAAAAAATAGAGAGAATAAAAGAAAATGTAACTGAGGAACACACAACACAGTGAACTTAAATGGGAAGAAAATTCTTAACTATTCTGCATAAGTAATTAAAAATTGACAGGTCACACAGTAAGCAAGGAAACACACAAGAAAATACTCAACTGAATAAATAACACTTTGAAAATCAAGAGAACTTGTACTTTACTCAAATCTAATTTGTTCAACTTTACTTTAAAATTGAATGAATGGCACAGTGAGTTGTCTTTACTCTCAATGCAATAGGGAAATACAACAATAAAATGATGAATCAATCAAAAATGTTAAAATGGACTTAATAAATCTTGTGCAAAATTAAGAAAAACTGGGGAAAACAATTCACTAAAAATAAAATAAAATGGTACACAAAGAATAAAATATTATGCACAGAACAGAGCATAAGAAACTGCACTGAAATAAAACTGTAGCAATACTGCAAATAACAATTGCTAATCAAAAGTACTGTACAACACTACACAAAATTTCTGCAAGAAATTTTTTTTAATGACAACACAATGCTTGCACAAGAATTATTGCAAAATGAGTCAATGTGCAATGATAAAAAAATTACACACACAAGAAAATACAGTTTACAAGAAAAGAAAATATAGCAAGGAATGAACTGAGTGAACACTTTAACTCTTAACTGCAGCTTAAGCAACACTTACTGAACAAGCAAAAGAACAATTT
Organism: Cherax quadricarinatus; assembly: GCF_038502225.1. Lineage (NCBI taxonomy): Eukaryota > Metazoa > Arthropoda > Malacostraca > Decapoda > Parastacidae > Cherax > Cherax quadricarinatus. Next base: position 31,367,990 of record NC_091325.1, on the reverse strand, counting down.
ACTTTAAATGAACAACTTAAAAAATTCCACTAAGAGTGAATTTGTTCAATGAAACATGAAAAATAATAGGTGCAAAAACACAGAACAAAAGGTCTGAACACTTACAGTGATGCAGAACACAACACATCAATATAAACACAATACTAGAATTTTCTTGCTATGAAACTTGAGGTGTGAAAAATTTGATAATAATTGTCTTGCTTGAACAAAACAATGGCACTATTGTCTGTGGAAATAAGACAAATTAGACACTGGCTAAATGAAAGGAATTAACACAAAAATGTTCAACACACAGAGAAAAATGAAATAAACTGGCAAGAATACACAAATGCTGGGAGGAAAATATAACAGACAACACTGAGT
>NC_091325.1:31325127-31362627 GCF_038502225.1 Cherax quadricarinatus | reverse complement strand
CCCTGGAAGTGAAAAGCTCCACTAGTTTCTCAGCTTCCTGGGATGGGTTCGGGTGTGCTGGTGGCCTCGGCTTGCTCTTGCCAGTTGCTATGTTGAGCTTGCCCCATATCTCAGATAAGGTGGTGTGATGCCCGAATGTTGAGCACCACTCCAGCCATTTCTCAGTTTTTACTCTGAGAGAGACTTTGCAGGCATGCTGCACAATGGCTCTCAGAGTTTTCCTGTTCTCTGCCGTAGGGTTACGCCTGTATAGCTTCCTAAAAGAGTTGATGCGGTGGTTCTGCTCCCGCACTTCGTCATTGTAGAACCACCAGTCTCTTTTGTGATTGCGTCCTGTGGACTTCTTTGGAATTGCGCACTCTGCTGCCTGGATGAGAACAGTGATTAGCTCCTGTTCAGCCGTATAACAGTCTTCAGATAGAGAGTATGTGGACCACCAGTCATGAAGATAATCCTGGAACACCTTCCAGTTGGCCCTCTTTACGTCCCATCTAGGAGGCAGCACAACTGTGGGAGGCCTGTTGATGTTGAAGGTGGTGATCACTGCAAAGTGGTCACTGACAGGATTAGGATGAGTTTCCTATGTGGCTCTTGCTGCGAGTTGTCTTGACCCGAAGGTAAGGTCAAGGCAGCCACCCAACAGGAGTGTGGGGTCTTCATTGTTTAGCAACTTTACCTCTGGAATATCGTGTAGGAGCATGGCGATGTATCTGCCAGCAGCGTTGGTTGCTGAGTGAGAGTGCAGCATTGGGTGATGTGCGTTGAAATCTCCACCCACAATAATGCACTCAGTGCATGCTAGTGCGAGGAGCTCTGCAATGTCGAGGGTGTGTCTTGGGTTCTTGTAGATGTTATAGATGGTAATGGGCGCCCCAGGTATGTGCACAAGGATGGCCTGTACCTCGACATCCTCCCCACAGTCCACAGGGTTGGCTATAACCTCGTGAGGTATTGTATTGGATACAAATACAGCTGTGCCTCTGCAGTGAACGCCCGGGTCCATGTGCCGAAAATACCCAGCAAAACCGGGTAGTCTTGGGCACATAGTTGGGACAGTCAGAGTTTCTTGTAGCAAGACGATGTCAACCCGATCCCGAATTACTGCCTCCAGCAAGAGGTGCTGCTTGCCCCTCAGGCCCTGAATGTTCTATTGTAGGACATTGAGGGTGTGATTTGGTACCGAGGTTATTCCATCGCTGTTGTTTCCTGAGCTGGAGACTGAGTCCTGCCCGCTCTGAGAACCTGCAAATTCATGGCATCCACTGTCTCCTCCTCGGTCAGTAAGCACACTCTCAGGAGCGTACCGACCATCTGCCGGAATGCGCTCTGTTGTTCCGTGGAGTTGATTGTGTTGCAAATAAGATCCGTGAACACCTTGATGAGTGCTACGAGATCCTCCCTGGTGAGGGCCTGCTTTGGATTTGGGTTCGAAACAGTGGATATTATCTGGGCTGTTGTGGTCTGTAGGGACTGCTGAGGGTTGGATTTCTTTATTGTATGCACCGTGGTCTGTTGCTGTATACCAGGTTGGGTAGCCGGGATCTGCTGGTGAGGTGTCAGTTGAGACTGCAAAGCGCCTGTGCCGGGTAAGGAGTGCCTGCGTTGTCATGCTATGGCCGGTGGGGGCTCGTTTAGTGCCGCCTGCTGATCGCATTGACCAGATGTACCCTGTTGATGCCTCCTGTTCCTCTTGTTTCTGTTTCTTCGTTGAGGTAGGGGTGCAGGAGGTTCTTGACCTTGACGCCTGGTTAAGGCTTCGAGGGTTGGGAATTCCTGGGCATTGACCTGGGTTAGCTGCTGAGAGATCTACGGTATGGCAGGGTTCTCTGCACCCATCGTTTGCTGAGAGTGATGATCCGTCGTAGCCTGGTGCCGAGTTTATGGCGTCTTCCAGACTCCTTGAATTCTGGCGAGCCTCTCGGGGCATCGAGGATTCCAGGCATGGTGTTTCTGCCTGCAGTTCGGGCATTGTGGAGTGGGTGGCGATGCATTTTTCATCTTGGTGATGCATTCCTCGGTAGGGTGGTGCTGGCTGCAGACACCGCAGATTACTCTGTTCGGACAGAGTGCACCCAGGTGTCCATAACGCTGACACTTGAAACAGCGAACTGGTTCTGCTGTGAGGTCCTGACATCGTACCTGCCCCAAGAACCGAGGTCCAGTTGGGATGGCAGTGGTCCTACATGCTGAATGAGGACCTGTCGGGTTGGTGCGTTGCCTGCCGTCTTTGCCTTGAGACGTTGAGCTGACACCACACTGGGGTGAGCTGCTACTACCTCGATGGGCATCATCAGCGGGTATCGCATCACTACACCCTTGGTGATCTTCTGCCGAGAGTCCAATTCCTCCAGGGTGAATGAGCGATCTGTCTCCATGACGCTCTTCAAGGTGGTATTCATTTCCTTGTTGAGAGGAGTCAATATTGGTTCTCCCCTCAAGTTGAACCATATCTTGAACTTCAGGTTGTGTCGTGATTCCAGGTATGAAACAACGCCATAGTGGGTTCTGTGGTCCCCGTAAGACTTCACCTTGAATTTGCCAGGTCGGTTGAGCTGGTTTGCCTGCTCCTTGGACGGACGGCGCTTCTTGTTGTTGTCCACAGTGTTCCATCCCTCTTGGTTTTCGGGGGGTGGGGTGTTTATTTCCTCCCCTGTTTCCTTTGTCGCTGGCTCCATGGTTGGAACTGTCAGATCTGCTACAATGTGAGCAGGATCTTCCTTTTCCTCTCGCAACTTCTTCGCTAGAATTGCGCCCCACATTTCCAAATCCGAGTCCTCCGTCGTGTTCATGGAGCATCGTGGCCTCTTCTTTTCGGCAGAAGCCATGTGCCTATCTTGTGATAAGGTAGTGAACTCCGTGAATCCTGGGGTGGAAGGTACGCGAGTATTTATAGTCAGGTTCAGAATGTTGAGGTCAGGTGGAGAATGCTGCATCTGATGATGTACCGAGTAGGGTTATAGAGTCTAAAATCTTGGGTAGCTTGGAAAGGAGATTGGATAAGTTTGTGAGCAGACCTTCTGCAGTGTTCTTCCATTCCTATGTTCTTATGTGGGATAGCGGTGGAGAAGTTTCTTGGCAAGTGGTTCAGCTATGTTATAGAAGCCACTATTCTGGTTCAAGTTGTCGGTTATAGAAATAAGTGATCATTCCAGGATTCTTCGGTATTGAGTGTTGTCTTCTGTGGCGATAAGTCTTGAGTTTCAGTAGTTTATCAAGTGGTTGTGTGAATTACGGTGTTGTACACAGGCATTCCTTGTATCGTCAGACCTGCTTGAGTATTGGTGTTCAAATTGCCAACATCAAACCTCCTTTCTCCGCTACAGCTCGGACCTTCCTTGAAGAGTGTGCAGATGACTTAAACAATGCTACAAAGGAAGCTTTTCTCTAAGCCAGAACACTAGGCACAACACTCCGGGGCAACAAGAACAGACGCAACGCCGAAATCATTCGCAGCAGAGTTACCACAGTGAATGTTCAACAAGATCAGACTTGATAAATTAGACACATGTGCAACTCTTGGGTATCTTTATTGAGGAAACGTTTCGCCACACAGTGGCTTCATCAGTCCATACGTAGGAGAAACTTGAAGAACAGGAGAAGAATGAGGTAATCAGTCCCTCAACCTTGAGTCGATGTGTTCAGTCCATCAATCTTGAATAGAATACGGCATATGAGCGGAGAAGCAGCTTATAAACCGTATGGCAGGAGAGATGCAGCAGTCATAGGTGGTGTCACATTTGTTCAATGTGGAAGTAGGTCGTGCCCAAGAATTAGGAAAGCGAAGAATTCCTAAGTATTAAGATCCCAAGAAGTTGCAGTGTCTGACAGGTTTGTAGATGAATAATTCAGAGAACCGACATGTTGATAAATTAGACACATGTGCAACTCTTGGGTATCTTTATTGAGGAAACGTTTCGCCACACAGTGGCTTCATCAGTCCATACGTAGGAGAAACTTGAAGAACAGGAGAAGAATGAGGTAATCAGTCCCTCAACCTTGAGTCGATGTGTTCAGTCCATCAATCTTGAATAGAATATTAACATGTCGGTTCTCTGAACCATTCATCTACAAAGATCAGACTTACTAGGAAACTACAAACACTCTGCGATAATAGCAATTGGAAAAGTTTAGGAAGGCCTGAAATTATTCAGAATCTTTCATCTCGTCCACTATCAACCACAGAAACTGAAGCCCTCAGCTTAGGCCTCAAATTCGCAACAGGAATTACGAATCCAAAACAAGACCTCAATTTCATCGCCAAAAACTACAGACACAATGACTCCGACTTCCAAAAAGGTTATCTTCAAGGCATCATCTCAGCAGCCATCTCAACACGCAGCTCCCCAGTCATACCTCGACGTTAAATCATTGCACTCAAAGATTTAGCAGAAGACACGACCATCAGGGTCACCACCGCTGATAAAGGAGGTGGTGTTATCATGAACACTGACGATTGCAGGAACAAAATGCTCAATCTACTTAATGACCCAGATACCTACAAACCTCTCACAACTAACCAAGTGGACAACCTTACTAAAACTTTTCTTAAAAGGACTCGCCGCATTCTGAGGGGCTCAGAACAAGGGAAGAAACTTCTGCACACCATACCCAGCAACCCCAGACCTGCCAGAATGTACGGCCTGCCAAAAACTTACAAGCCTGGTATCCCACTGAGGCCCATATCCTCGGGAATAGGCAGTGTTCCCCACCAGCTCTCAGGAATTCTCGTAAAACACCTCTCTAAACTCTTGGGCACTATCAGTCCAGCACATCTCAAACACTCGGGTGATCTCAATAGCATTCGCAACATCAACATCAGGAACAAGAAACTTTCCAGCCTTGACATGACTTTCCTATTCACCAAAGTACCTACTATACAAGCCATTGATCTCTTGCGCAGGAAAATTGACGATTCACTTGATCTTCCTATTCCAGCCAGCGATTTCATCGACCTTGTTGAACTATGTGTTGGCTTTACGTGTTTCTCTTTCGAAAATCACCTCTTTCAGCAGACTTTTGGACTACCCATGGGATCGCCGCTCAGTGCGGTCCTGGCGAACCTATACATGGAACATCTAGAAGCCGAACGTTTCTCCACCATTATTCCTTCGTCTGTCACCTGGCTCCGTTATGTTGACGACATTCTCCTCATAACTCCCAGACGCTTCAACGTTCAAGCTCTCCAAGACAAGCTCAACCAGGTCGAGCCTTCAATCCAGTTCACACTTGAAGAAGTCGACAACACTCTTCCTTTCCTTGATGTTCTTCTCTCCAAAGCTGACCACGAACTTCGTTTTAAAGTCTATCGAAAACCCACCAAGCAAAACTATCTTCTCCACTTTTTCTCTCACAACAACACCAAAACTAAACGTGGGGTGATTATAGGCTTCTTCCTGCGTGCACTCAGAATCTGCAACAATGAGTTTCTTGAGGAAGAATGCACTATAATTGAACAAGTATTTACTAAACTCCACTATCCTCGTTACTTCATCAGAGACTGCAGACGACGGGCATTAAACATCTTCAACACACCCACAGAAGACACTGCCGAAAAGAGATACATAGTCCTCCCCACCAACTCCATTGCCAAACACGTTTCCAACATCTTTTCCAATACCTCATTCCAAGTATCTACCTCCACAACAACGACCATCAAGGACATTACCAGTGATAGACAGGACAAGCTTCCACCCTCTGCAGGGGTATACATAATCCCTTGTAATGACTGCAACAAATTATACGTGGGCGAAACATCAAGGGACCTCCAAACACTTATTTCAGAACACCAATACGCAAGCAGGTCTGACGATACAAGGAATGCCTGCGTACAACACCGTAATTCACACAACCACTTGATAAACTACAGAAACTCAAGACTTATCGCCACAGAAGACAACACTCAATACCGAAGAATCCTGGAATGATCACTTATTTCTATATCCGACAACTTGAACCAGAATAGTGGCTTCTATAACATAGTTGAACCACTTGCCAAGAAACTTCTCCATCGCTATCCCACATAAGAACATAGGAATGGAAGAACACTGCAGAAGGTCTGCTCACAAACTTATCCAATCTCCTTTCCAAGCTACCCAAGATTTTAGACTCTATAACCCAACTCGGTACATCATCAGATGCAGCATTCTCCACCTGACCTCAACATTCTGAACATGACTATAAATACTCTCGTACCTTCCACCCCAGGTAGATCTGTTTGAGACTTGAAAAAGCCCACTGTGTCGGAGAAACGTTGTCAATAATGGCTCACATTATACTGCACATGTGTTTACATTTCCATTGTGTCGGAATTTTATACCATTTATTTCCAAAAATAATCCTATTAGGGTTGCTGTTAAAATAATCCTATTGGGCTTGCTGTAAAAATAATTCTGTTGGGCTTGCTGTAAAAATAATCCTACTGGGCTTGCTGTAAAAATAATCCTACTGGGCTTGCTGTAAAAATAATCCTACTGGGCTTGCTGTAAAAATAATCCTACTGGGCTTGCTGTAAAAATAATCCTACTGGGTTTGCTGTAAAAATAATCCTAAGGGCTTGCTGTAAAAATAATCCTTCTGGGTTTGCTGTAAAAATAATACAGTATTGCTTTCTGTAAAAATAATCCTACTGGGCTAGTTGTGAAAATAATCCTACTGGGATTGCTGTAAAAATAATCCTACTAATCTTGCAGTAAAAATAACCCTACTGGGCTTGCTGTAAAAATAATCCTACTGGGCTTGCTGTGAAAATAATCCTACTGGGCTTGCTGTAAAAATAATCCTACTAATCTTGCTGTAAAAATAATCCTACTGTGCTTGCTGTAAAAATAATCCTAGTGGGCTTGCTATAAAAATAATCCTGCTGGGCTTGCTGTAAAAATATTCCTACTGTGCTTGCTGTAAAAATAATCGTATTGGTTTGCTGTAAAAATAATCCTACTAGGCTTGCTGTAAAAATAATCCTACTGGGCTTGCTGTAAAAATAATGCCATATGGCTTGCTGTAAACATAATCCTATTGGGCTTGCTGTAACAAATAATCCTACTGGGGTTGCTGCAAAAATAATCCTATTGGTCTTGCTGTAAAAATGATCCTAATGGGCTTGCTGTAAAAATAATCCTACTGAGCTTGCTGTAAAAATAATCCTACTGGGCTTTGTGTAAAAATAATCCTAATGGGCTTGCTGTAAAAATAATCGTACTGGGCTTTCTGTGAAAATAATCCTACTGGGATTGCTGTAAAAATAATCCTACTAATCTTGCTGTAAAAATAATCCTACTGGGCTTGCTGTAAAAATAATCCTACTGGCTTGCTGTGAAAATAATCCTACTGGGCTTGCTGTAAAAATAATCCTACTGGCTCGCTGTAAAAATAATCCTACTAATCTTGCGGTAAAAATAAACCTACTGTGCTCGCTATAAAAATATTCCTACTGAGCTTGCTGTAAAAATAATCGTATTGGTTTGCTGTAAAAATAATCCTACTAATCTTGCTGTAAAAGTAATCATACTGGGCTTGCTGTAAAAATAATCCTACTGGGCTTGCTGAAAAAATAATCCTACTGCGTTTGCTGTAAAAATAATCCTACTGGGCTTGCTGTAAAAATAATGCCATATGGCTTGCTGTAAAAATAATCCTATGGGGCTTGTTGTATAAATAATCCTACTGGGCTTGCTGCAAAAATAATCCTACTGGGCTTGCTGTAAAAATGATCCTACTGGGCTTGCTGTAAAAATAATCCTACTGGGCTTGCTCTAAAAATAATCCTACTGGGCTTGAGGTAAAAATAATCCTACTGGGCTTGAGGTAAAAATAATCTTACTAGGCTTTCTGTAAAAATAATCCTACTGGGCTTTCTGAAAAAATAATCCTACTGGGTTTGCTGTAAGAATAATCCTACTGGGCTTGCTGTAAAAATAATCCTACTGGGCTTCCTGTAAAAATAACCCTATGGAGCTTACTGTATAAATAATCCTACTGGGCTTGCTGTAAAAATAATCCTATTGGTCTTGCTGTAAAAATGATCCTACTGGGCTTCCTCTAAAAATAATCCTACTGGGCTTGCTGTAAATATAATCCTACTGGGCTTTGTGTAAAAATAATCCTAATGGGCTTGCTGTAAAAATAATCGTACTGGGCTTTCTGTGAAAATAATCCTACTGATATTGCTGTAAAAATAATCCTACTAATCTTGCTGTAAAAATAATCCTACTGGGCTTGCTGTAAAAATGTAGACAGCCTGTAGTGTCTGCACAGACAGTCATGCTGTCTGCCAGCTTAGTTCATATTTCGCGCCACTAAAGTGCTGCCCTCTGGGCCTGTCCAGGTCAGTGGCAAGCTGGTCTCACACACTCTCACTCACACAGCGGCCTAGCAGGAAGACACAAGGCCTACTCCTCTCTCCCTCGTGGGCATGGCCCTCACGGGCCATGGGCACAACACACAAGCCTGTGTACCCACTACGACATTTGCAAAGCAAAAAGAAGCCTCCGAAGACGTTTATCATTTACTCCCCGCTACCAGCATCACCAAATAATCTTGTTATAAAAACAATCCTACTGTATTTGTTGTAAAAATAATCCTACTGTGCTTGATGCAAAAATAATCCTACTGGCTTGCTGTGAAAATAATCCTACTGGACTTGCTGTAAAATAATCCTACTGGGCTTGCTGTAAAAATAATCCTATTGGTTTTGCGGTAAAAATAATTCTACTGGGCTTCCTGTAAAAATAATCTGACTGGGTGTTGCGTACAGGGCCACAACTTAAGCCTGTTTAGCCCTTTCTTGCAGCAAATAAACAGGACTGAATATCCTGTTCTAGATGAAATCATTCAAGGGTTCAGTAGTAAACAATCACAATGTTTCTTTCCGGTTTTTTATTAAGTTTCTTTATATACCATAGAAGGGTTTTATATTAACTTTAAAAAGGTCGCACCATAAAACAGAGTACTCATGAAATTTACACTTAAGTTCACTTAAAAGATAATACACAGTATTATCTTGATTATAGTACTGAACGGCTCTAGTATTATAACACCTTCTCTTCACATAATAACACTTTACTTAACTCAATCCAAATGAGACAGAAGACGTAACACTTCAATAATAATTCACTCTTATTCAACTTTCATAATATACTAAGTGAGATTAGGAATATTTTACACTTAACAGAATTTTGAGGCGAGTCTGTCTCCCATGACTTTTTCACCGTCCTCTTTGAACCAATACTGCTTAAATTCACTCCTAGCAGAGCTAGGGACAATCACCAGCGTCTCCAAAACAGCAACACACTTCGTCCGAGACGTTTCTGTCAGATACCGTCCGAGGTACTGGAGGGTCACTAGCTAGGGAACCTCATGTGGGACCAGAAGTTTAAATCCAGGAATCAGGGAGCTTCCCTCACGAGAGGTGAGGAAGGTAAGAACTGAACTCTGTGAGGCTTTACCAGCCCTCTTTGCCTCGGTCGGAGCAGGGGTCGAGCAGCTCAAAACATCTACTGGTGCTTGGCCAGGTTACCAGCAGTTGACACTAATTAAATGACCTACCTAAATACAAAGCTAAGTAATACGACCAGACAATATTATAAAGTCGAGAAAATCCATTTTAGCTACTAATGGAATTACTCATGAATACAATATTAAGAGAAATAGCAAAAATAACATGTAATAGTATACCATTGTGATAATAAGAAGAAAATGAACAAAATGAACAAAAGGGTGTAACACTGGGCTTGCTGTAAAAATAATCCTACTGGGCTTACCTGGAGGTTACCTTGAGGTTATTCCGGGGATCAACGCCCCCGCGGCCCGGTCCATGACCAGGCCTCCCGATGGATCAGGGCCTGATCAACTAGGCTGTTACTGCTGGCCGCACGCAGTCCAACGTACGAGCCACAGCCCGGCTGATCCGGCACTGACTTCAGGTATCTGTCCAGCTCTCTCTTGAAGGCAGCTAGGGGTTTATTGGCAATTCCCCTAATGCTTGATGGGAGGCTGTTGAACAGTTTTGGGCCCCGGACACTTATGGTGTTTTCTCTTAGTGTACCAATGGCGCCCCTACTTTTTATTGGGGGCATTTTGCATCGCCTGCCCAGTCTTTTACTTTCGTAGGGAGTGATTTCTGTGTGCAGATTTGCGACCATTCCTTCCAAGATTTTCCAAGTGTAGATTATGATATATCTCTCCCTCCTGCGTTCCAACGAGTACAAGTCAAGTGCTTCCAAGCGTTCCCAGTAGTTAAGGTGCTTGACAGAACTTATACGTGCAGTAAAGGATCTCTGTACACTCTCTAGATCTGCGATTTCACCTGCTTTGAATGGAGATGTTAATGTACAGCAGTATTCCAGCCTAGAGAGAACAAGTGATTTGAAAAGGATCATCATGGGCTTGGCATCTCTCGTTTTGAAAGTTCTCATTATCCATCCTATCATTTTCTTTGCACGTGCGATCGTGGCACTGTTGTGATCCTTGAAAGTGAGATCCTCAGACATTACTACTCCCAGGTCCCTTACATTATTTTTCCGCTCTATTGTATGGCCGGAGTCAGTAGTATACTCTGTTCTAGTTATTATCTCCTCCAGTTTTCCATAACGGAGTAGTTGGAATTTGTCCTCATTGAACATCATATTGTTTACCGTTGCCCACTGGAAAACTTTGTTTATATCTTCTTGGAGGTTAACCGCGTCCTCAGCAGATGACAGCCTCATGCAGATCCTAGTATCATCCGCAAAGGATGATACGGTGCTGTGGTGTATATCTCTGTTTATGTCTGATATGAGGATAAGGAATAAGATGGGGGCGAGTACTGTGCCTTGTGAAACAGAGCTCTTCACTATGGCAGCCTCCGATTTAATTCTGTTGACCACTACTCTTTGTGTTCGATTTGTTAGGAACTTGAAGATCCATCTCCCCACTTTCCCAGTTATTCCTTTAGCACGTATTTTATGGGCTATTACGCCATGATCGCATTTGTCAAATGCTTTTGCAAAGTCTGTGTATATTACATCTGCATTCTGATTTTCTTTCAGTGCATCCAAGGCCATGTCATAGTGATCCAGTAGTTGTGAGAGGCAGGAGCGACCTGCCCTGAACCCATGTTGCCCTGGATTGTGCAGATTTTGGGAATCCAGGTGATTTGCAATCCTGCTTCTTAGCACTCTTTCAAAGATTTTTATGATGTGGGACGTCAGAGCTATTGGTCTATAGTTCTTAGCTAATGCTTTGCTGCCACCTTTATGGAGTGGGGCTATATCCGTTGTTTTAAGTGACTGTGGAATTTCACCCATGTCCAAGCTCCTCCTCCATAGTGTACTTAGGGCACGCGAGAGGGGTTTCTTGCAGTTCTTAATGAAAACAGAGTTCCACGAGTCTGGGCCCGGGGCTGAGTGCATAGGCATGTTGTCAATGGCTTTTTCGAAATCTATCGGAGTTAGGGTAATGTCGGAAATCTGGCATACATTTATGGAGTTTTGAGGCTCATTCATGAAGAAATCATTTGGGTCGTCGATCCTCAGACCGATTAGTGGTTCACTAAACACAGAGTCGTACTGGGATTTCAATATTTCACTCATTTCCTTGTTGTCATCTGTGTAAGTCCCATCCTGTCTGAGTAAGGGCCCGATACTAGATGTGGTATTTGCCTTGTTTTTGGCATATGAAAAGAAATATTTTGAATTTCTTTCAATTTCACTAATAGCTTTAAGCTCCTCCTGCCTCTCCTGGTTCCTGTAAGAGTCATTTTGCTTAAGTTCGATAGTTTCCACTTCCCTGGTCAGCGCCTCCTTTCGTGTATCAGATATTCTAGCACTCCTGAGGAGCTCAGTGACTCTTCGTCGTCTTCTGTAGAGGGAGCGTCTTTTTCTCTCCAGTTTACTCCTGCTCTTCTTCTTTCTTAGGGGAATATGCCTAGAACATGCTTCGGCTACCAGGAAGTTGATCCTTTCAAGGCACTGGTTTGGATCCATGTCATTTAAGACATCTTCCCAACATGTTTCGTTTAGGACATGGTTTACCTGGTCCCAGTTGATGTTCTTGTTGTTGAAATTGTATTTTGTGAAGACACCTTCACAGGTACATGCATTCTGCTGATCAGGACCCCTATGCATGTACGTCTGGACTTCGATTAGATTGTGATCGGAATTAGTTGTTTTTGATATTCTTATGTCTCTTATCAGGTCCTCATTGTTTGTGAAGATAAGGTCAAGTGTGTTTTCTAGTCTTGTTGGCTCCACTATCTGCTGGCTTAAGGTGTGTTTTTCGCAGAGACTTAGTAGCTCATGTGTGTGTGACCTTTCATCTGCGCTACCTCCGGGGATTGTTTCAGCTATAACATTATTTGCTACATTCTTCCATTTTGTATGCCTTAGGTTGAAATCACCAAGCAGTAAGATGTTTGGGGATGGAGCTGGAAGGTTTTCCAAACAGTAATCGATTTTCAGTAGCTGTTCCTTGAACTGTTGTGAGGTTGCATCTGGTGGCTTGTATACAACCACAATGACTAGGTTTTGGTTCTCGATCTTTATTGATAGAACTTCAACTACCTCATTTGTGGTGTTCAGCAACTCCGTGCAGATAAGGGACTCTTTGACATACAGGCCAACCCCCCCTTGTTGCCTGTTTTTTTCTGTCACATCTAAAAAGGTTGTAACCACTTATCCATATTTCACTGTCAAAGTGATCTTTTGTGCGAGTCTCTGTGAAGGCTGCAAACATTGCATTAGACTCCACTAGAAGTCCACTGACAAAAGGTATTTTGTTGTTGGTGGATGGCTTAAGGCTCTGTATATTAGCAAATATGAACGAGGTTGTATTCTGTGTTTGTTGGGGGGATTTTGTTATTGGCATCAGTAGTTGTAATTCTGGAGGGCCATGGGTGGCCACTGGCTGCGCCTCCAGTCCAACAAGGCTCCAAGGTGGTGGACTATTTTTGTTATTTCCTTCCATTTTCTTTTCTCGTTTCCTGCCACTAAAAAATCACCTGGAGTTGGGTTGTCGTAGCTACTATTGTTTGTCTTGTGGGGTCTGTGCCTCCTGGTCCCTTTTAGATGGTATGCAGGGCACTCGATGTTGTAACACTGCTTCTGGAGGACCGAGGAGTGGCACATTTTTGGGTGAAAGAAAGTACAGGAAGAAGAACGACACACTCCTATAGACAGGAGGTCGCTACATTTTTTGGGATGGTCAAAGTTGCATGTCCCATTTTTTTCCCCTGATATTCCATGCTTACAGATGCCCCAAGCATAATATTTGCACAAATTCACCTTTGGTTGAGAATTGTTGGGAGGTGTGTTGTCAATTTCTGCAGGTTCTGGGACTGCACTATAATCCTCAGTATCCAAGCCAGGGCCACCCCGTCCTGGATTCCATCTACTTTCCCCAGTAGAGGAAGAAGGAGGAGACTCCTCTCCAACATCTGTACTGTGGGCCACGGTCTTGTGCAATGATGGTTGTATATTTACTGTTTTTGTGGTGGTTTGGGTAGTGTCCCTAGGAGAGTCTGGGCTGGCAGTAAGGCTGGGGGCTGGGTCTGGGTCAGCACTGGGGCTGGGGGGTGGGGCTGGGTCTAGGTCAGCGGCTGGGCCTGGGCCAGCACTGTGGGTATTAGTGCTATGACTGGGGGAGCCTGGGCCAGCACCAGTACTGTGGGTATTGGTGCTATGCCTGGGGGAGCCTGGGCCAGCACCAGCACTGTGGGTATTAGTGCTATGACTGGGGGATGGGTCTGGCTTAGCACCATGTGGGTGACTAGATAGTTTCGGGTCATCTGTTGTGGTATGGACATTCTGCATTTTTTGATGCACTATCTCTTGCTCCCATGTTTTATATATTTTTGGTAGACTACCCAAGAGGTCATCCTTGTTTTCTTGATTATTTTTATCATTTATTACTCTCCTTAGTACCTTTCTGATACCTGCCCAAAGTTCTACATCTTTATTGCACAACCAGAAGCACCTTGCTAGTTCGAGGTCATTTTTTGAGGCTGTATTTAGTCTAGTACAAGAGATATGGTGTTTGGAAGAGCATAGGTTGCATGTGATTCTGGATTTCCTTCCAAGGATTTTTTTACATGTCCCACAGATATGCTGTGCTGACATCCTGTCTGTATCCTACTACACTGTATGCCACAGAAGAAAACTGATTTCCACTTTACCTTTCTCTTGCTGGTGCCAGTAATATGCAAGATGTATTTATATGAACCAAGTTTGCAGTATGTGGGTGGTGGTGTAGGGTGGGTGTAGGGTGGGTGGTGGGTGTAGGGTGGGTGGCGGGTGCAGGGTGGGTGTGAGCCAGCAGACTTGCCCACACTGCCATACTTCACTATTATTATTTTTTTTAATACTATTTTTATTACTATTTAAATTCCTTTTATGTAGTGTTGTACACTGTTTATCTCAAGGATATACACTGTATTATTTCAAATTACACTTTTCACTGCGTTATACTGGGATCATTGTTTTATTGTTTACACAGGCCTACGCTAACTTCCCCCTACACTTCTAAGGAAAAGATTATTTCCTGTTTAGTAGAGGTAACGGTTGTATGCTCAATTCATGTATGCTGTGATTCCCTGCACCTCAATGCTACCATCACTCGTTTCATATCTTATGACTGTAGTAGTTACTTATCCGTTATTAACACTTCACTGGACCTCTGGCAATAGTTCACTAGTGCCAGTCACTTGTAAGATATTCCCCTATCTACACTCTATATTGTACGCTATACTTGGGGATAATTTAGATTACTCTTATCTACAATTTAGTTCACTATGCCACTGCACATATATATCCTTGTCACTCACTATATTACTTATAGATAGATAGATCGATATTCGTTTATTTCCACTTGTGTCGACACCCGGCAATAATTCACTAGTGCTGGTCAGGTCTATTTCCCACGGTAACCGTTTCTCCACCGGCACTCTCTATGTGTAAAAATAATCGTACTGGGCTTTCTGTGAAAATAATCCTACTGGGATTGCTGTAAAAATAATCCTACTAATCTTGCTGTAAAAATAATCCTACTGGGATTGCTGTAAAAATGTAGACAGCCTGTAGTGTCTGCACAGACAGTCATGCTGTCTGCACAGACAGTCATGCTGTCTGCAAGCTTAGTTCATATTTCGCGCCACTAAAGTGCTGCCCTCTGGGCCTGTCCAGGTTAGTGGCAAGCTGGTCTAACAAACTCTCACTCACACAGCGGCCTAGCAGGAAGACACAAGGCCTACTCATCTCTCCCTCATGGGCATGGCCCTCACGGGCCATGGGCACAACACACAAGCCTGTGTACCAACTACGACATTTGCAAAGCAAAAAGAAGCCTCCGAAGACGTTTATCATTTACTCCCCGCTACCAGCATCACCAAATAATCTTGTTATAAAAACAATCCTACTGTATTTGTTGTAAAAATAATCCTACTGTGCTTGATGTAAAAATAATCCTACTGGCTTGCTGTAAAAATAATCCTATTGGTTTTGCGGTAAAAATAATTCTACTGGGCTTGTTGTAAAAATAATCCGACTGGGCTTGCTGTAAAAATAATCCTATTGGGCTTGCTGTAAAAATAATACAATTGGGCTTTCTGTAAAAATAATCCTACTGGGCTCGCTGTAAAAGTAATCCTACTAGTCTTGCTGTCAAAATAATTCTTCTGGGCTTGCTGTAAAAATAATCCTACTGGGCTTGCTGTAAAATAATCCTACTGGGCTTGCTGTAAAAATAATCCTACTGGGCTTTCTGTAAAAATAATCCTACTGGGCTCGCTGTAAAAATAATCCTACTGGATTTGCTGTAAAAATAATCCTACTGGGTTTTCTGTAAAAATAATACCATTGGGCTTGCTGTAAAAATAATCCTACTCTGCTTGCTGTAAAAATAATCATACTGGGCTTTCTGTAAAAATAATCCTACTGGGTTTGCTGTAAAATAATCCTACTGGATTTGCTGTAAAATAATCCTACTGAACTTGCTGTAAAAATAATCCTTCTGGGCTTGCCTTAAAAATAATCCTACTGGGCTTTCTGTAAAAATAATCCTATTGGGCTTGCTGTAAAAATAATCCTACTGGGCTTGCTGTAAAAATAATCCTACTGGGCTTGCTGTAAAAATAATCCTACTAATCTTGCTGTAAAAATAATCCTACTGGGCTTGCTGTAAAAATAATCCTACTAATCTTGCTGTAAAAATAATTCTACTGGGCTTGCTGTAAAATAAACCTACTAATCTTGCTGTAAAAATAATCCTACTGGGCTTGCTGTAAAAATAATCCTACTGGGCTTGCTGTAAAAATAATCCTACTGGGCTTGCTGTAAAAATAATCCTACTAATCTTGCTGTGAAAATAATCCTACTGGGCTTGCCGAAAAGATAATCCTACTAATCTTGCTGTAAAAATAATCCTACTGGGCTTGCTGTCAAAATAATCCTACTGGGCTTGCTGTAAAAATAATCCTGTTGAACTTGCTGTAAAAATATTCCTACTGGGCTTGCTGTAAAAATAATCCTATTGGTTTGCTGTAAAAATCATTCTACTAGGTTTCCTGTAAAATAATCCTACTGGGCTTGCTGCAAAAGTAATCGTACTGGGCTTACTGTAAAAATAATCCTACTGGGCTTGCTGTAAAAATAATCCTACTGGGTTTGCTGTAAAAATAATTCTATTGGGCTTGGTGTAAAAATAGTTCTATTGGTCTTGCTGTAAAAATGATCTTATTGGGCTTGCTGTAAAAATAATCCTACTGGGATAGCTGTAAAAATAATCCTACTGATCTTTCAGTAAAATAATACCATTGGGCTTGCTGTAAAAATAATTCTACTTGGCTTGCTGTAAAAATAATCCTACTGGGCTTTCTGAAAAAATAATCCTACTGGGCTTGCTGTAAAAATAATCCTCCTGGATTTGCTGTAAAATATTCCTACTGTGCTTGCTGTAAAAATAATCCTACTGGGCTTGCTGTAAAAATAATCCTACTGGGCTTTCTGTAAAAATAATCCTATTGGGAGTGCTGTAAAAATAATCCTACTGGGATTGCTGCAAAAAGAATCCTACTGGGCTTGCTGTAAAAATAATCCTACTAATCTTGCTGTAAAGATAATCCTACTGGGATGGCTGTAAAAATAATCCTACTAATATTGCTGTAAAAATAATCCTACTGGGCTTGCTGTAAAAATAATCCTACTGGGCTTGCTGTAAAAATAGTCCTTCTGGGCTTGCTGTAAAAATAATCTTACTAATCTTGCTGTAAAAATAATCCTACTGGGCTTGCTGCAAAAATAATCCTACTAATCTTGCGGTAAAAATAATCCTACTGGGCTTTCTGTAAAAATAACCCTACTGGGCTTGCTGTAAAAATAATCCTGCTGGGCTTGCTGTAAGAATATTCCTACTGGGCTTGCTGTAAAAATAATCCTATTGGTTTGCTGTAAAAATAATCCTACTAGGCTTGCTTTAAAAACAATCCTACTGGGCTTGTTGTAAAAATAATTCTACTAGGCTTGCTGTAAAAGTAATCCTACTGGGCTTGCTGTAAAAATAATCCTACTGGGTTTGCTGTAAAAATAATCCTTCTGAGTTTGCTGTAAAAATAATCCTACTGGGCTTGCGGTAAAAATGATCCTACTACTCTTGCTGTAAAAATAATCCTACTGGGCTTGCTGTAAAAATAATCCTACTAATCTTGCTGTAAAAATAATCCTACTGGGCTTGCTGTAAAATAAACCTACTAATCTTGCTGTAAAAATAATCCTACTGGGCTTGCTGTAAAAATAATCCTACTGGGCTTGCTGTAAAAGTAATCCTACTAGGCTTGCTGTAAAAATAATCCTACTAATCTTGCTGTAAAAATAATCCTACTTGGCTTGCCGTAAAAATAATCCTACTTATCTTGCTGTAAAAGTAATCCTACTGGGCTTGCTGTCAAAATAATCCTACTGGGCTTGCTGTAAAAATAATCCTGCTGGGCTTGCTGTAAAAATATTCCTACTGGGCTTGCTGTAAAAATAATCCTATTGGTTTGCTGTAAAAATAATCCTACTAGGCTTGATGTAAAATAATCCTACTGGGCTTGCTGTAAAAGTAATCCTACTGGGCTTACTGTAAAAATAATCCTACTGGGCTTGCTGTAAAAATAATCCTACTGGGTTTGCTGTAAAAATAATTCTACTGGGCTTGGCGTAAAAATAATCCTGTTGGTCTTGCTGTAAAAATGATCTTACTGGGCTTGCTGTAAAAATAATCCTACTGGGCTAGCTGTAAAAATAATCCTACTGGGCTTTCTGTAAAATAATACCATTGGGCTTGCTGTAAAAATAATTCTACTTGGCTTGCTGTAAAAATAATCCTACTGGGCTTTCTGTAAAAATAATCCTACTGGGATTGCTGTAAAAATAATCCTACTAATATTGCTGTAAAAATAATCCTACTGGGCTTGCTGTAAAAATAGTCCTTCTGGGCTTGCTGTAAAAATAATCTTACTAATCTTGCTGTAAAAATAATCCAACTGAGCTTGCTGTAAAAATAATCCTACTAATCTTGCGGTAAAAATAATTCTATTGGGCTTTCTGTAAAAATAACCCTACTGGGCTTGCTGTAAAAATAATCCAGCTGGACTTGCTGTAAAAATGTTCCTACTGGGCTTGCTGTAAAAATTATCCTATTGGTTTGCTGTAAAAATAATCCTACTAGGCTTGCTTTAAAAACAATCCTACTGGGCTTGTTGTAAAAACATGTAGAGCATTACGCTTTTTGTCCGTCGCTCAAAGACTGAGGCAAGAAGCATGCCACTGAATGTAGATGTGACCAGACATCTCGGGAATATAAACCCAATGTTGTGTTGTTGTTGTGTATTCAGAGGGAAGATTTTAATTTAATTTTTTTTTTTCGAGTGTCTGAAGTCATCTTACTTCAGGAACATATTCACAGAAACATAAATAACAGAATTGTTTATGACCACAGAAACATAAATAACAGAATTGTTTATGACCACAGAAACATAAATAACAGAATTGTTTATGACCACAGAAACATAAATAACAGAATTGTTTATGACCACAGAAACATAAATAACAGAATTTTTTATGACCACAGGGTCATTGTAACTACCCACACTTCGGCTGGTGAAACATTCTGGTTTAGCCCGTTTAACAAGTGAGGAGTTTGTTGCTGTTTGCTAATGTAAATGAGATTATTTTTGTTGAGAATAAACCTGGTGAGTTAGCTCTGTCACGGAAAGAAAAAATATATTAGTATTTTCTAGAGTTTGTCACCAACGTACCGGGAAAACCACTTAAAATCCCTTGCTAATATGTTATCTTTCCTTTGTTCTAACACTTTTCCTGACCTTCGCTTCTACCACTCTTATTTTATCCCCTTCCATTCCTTTTTACACAAGAACATAAGAAAGAAGGAACACTGCAGCAGGCCTACTGGCCCATGCGGGGCACGTCCATGTCAACCCCCGGCTTAGGCCAATGGCCCACCCAGTCAGGTCACCTCCATTTAAGGAAGCAGCACTGTATCTGACCCAGTTGCACAAGTTAGTCAGGTTCAACTCACGCCCACCCACACCCACTTATAAGAACATAAGAACATAAGAAAGGAGAAACACTGCAGGAGGCCTGTTGGCCCATACTAGGCAGGTCCTTTACAATTCATCCCACTAACAAAACATTTTCCCAACCCAATTTTCAATGCTACACAAGAAATAAGCTCTGATGTGCAAGTCCCACTCAAATCCAACCCCTCCCACTCATGTACTTATCCAATCTAAATTTGAAACTACCCAAAGTCCTAGCCTCAATAACCCAACTAGGTAGACTGTTCCACTCATCAACTACCCTATTTCCAAACCAATACTTTCCTATGTCCTTTCTAAATCTAAACTTATCTAATTTAAATCCATTACTGCGGGTTCTCTCTTGGAGAGATATAAGCAAGACCTTATTAATATCCCCTTTATTAATACCTATCTTCCACTTATACACTTCGATCATGTCTCCCCTCATTCTTCGTCTAACAAGTGAATGTAACTTAAGAGTCTTCAATCTTTCTTCATAAGGAAGATTTCTAATGCTATGTATTAATTTAGTCATCCTACGCTGAATGTTTTCTAACGAATTTATGTCCATTCTGTAATATGGAGACCAGAATTGAGCTGCATAATCTAGGTGAGGCCTTACTAATGATGTATAAAGCTGCAGTATGACCTCTGGACTTCTGTTGCTTACACTTCTTGATATAAATCTCAGTAATCTATTTGCCTTATTAAGTACGCTTAGGCATTGCTGTCTTGGTTTAAGGTTGCTGCTTACCATAACCCCCAAGTCCTTTTCGCAATCTGTATGGCTAAGTTCTACATCATTTAACTTATAAGTGCTAGGGTTATGGACACTCCCGAGCTTCAGAACCTTGAATTTATCCACATTGAACTGCATCTGCCACTTTTCTGGCCAAGAATAGAGTTTGTTTAAATCCTCCTGAAGTTCCCTAACATCTATGTTTGAATCAATTATCCTACCTATCTTTGTGTCATCGGCGAATTTGCTCATATCACTAGTAATTTCCTCATCAAGATCATTGATATATATTATAAACAACAACGGGCCCAAGACTGATCCCTGTGGAACGCCACTTGTTACAGATCCCCACTCGGATTTAACCCCATTTATGGACACTCTCTGCTTCCTGTCTGTGAGCCACGACTCGATCCACGAGAGCACTTTTCCCCCAGTGCCATGAGCTGCCACTTTCTTTAACAGTCTTTGGTGCGGAACTCTATCAAAAGCCTTACTAAAATCTAAGTAAATAATATCAAATTCTTTATCGTGGTCAACAGCCTCAAAAGCTTTACTGAAGAAAGTTAATTAATTAGTTAGACAAGACCGGCCTCTTGTGAATCCATGCTGAGTATCATTATTCAAGCTATGATTATCGAGATGGCTTCTTATATTCTCAGCTATAATTGACTCTAGTAATTTGCCTACAATTGAGGTCAGGCTTATTGGGCGGTAATTTGACGGTAACGACTTGTCCCCTGTTTTAAAAATAGGAATTACCTTAGCCATCTTCCACATATCAGACACTACACCTGTTTGAAGAGATAAATTAAAAATATTAGTTAATGGTTCACAGAGTTCAATTTTGCATTCCTTAAGAATCCTTGAAAAAACCTCATCAGGACCGGGCGACTTATTTTGCTTCGGTCTGTCTATCTGCTTCACAACCATTTCACTAGTGACTGTGATGTTACATAATTTGTCTTCTTCTAGCCCACTATAAAAATTAATTACTGGAATATTGTTAGTGTCTTCCTGTGTAAAAACCGAGAGAAAATAATTATTTAAAATCGAGCACATTTCATTCTCTTTGTCAGTAAGATGCCCATAGTTATTTTTAAGGGGACCTATCTTATCTCTAACTTTTGTTCTATAGACCTGGAAAAAACTTTTTGGGTTAGTTTTAGAATCCCTAGCAACTCTAATTTCATAGTCCCTTTTAGCTTTTCTTATCCCCTTTTTAATGTCCCTCTTAATGTCAATATACTGATTCATAAGATGACCCTCACCTCTTTAGATACGCCTATAAATTCCTTTCTTATGCCCTAGTAGATATTTCAGCCTATTATTCATCCATTTTGGGTCATTTCTATTTGATCTAATTTCTTTATACGGGATAAACGTTCTTTGAGCAGCATGTATAGTGTTCAGAAAACTGTCATATTGATACCTCTCTTCGTTACCCCAGTCAACAGATGATAAGTGTTCTCTAAGCCCATCGTAAACTGCTAAGCAAAAATCTGGGACTGTTACTGAGTTATCCCTACTATCGTACTTCCATTCAATGCTAAATGTAATTGATTTGTGGTCGCTAGCACCCAGTTCCTCTGATATTTCTAAATTATTTACAAGGGATTCATTGTTTGCCAGAACTAAGTCAATCAGGTTATTTCCCCTTGTAGGTTCTGTCACAAACTGCTTCAAAAAACAATCCTGAACTACTTCTAAGAAGTCGTATGATTCTAAATTCCCAGTCAAGAAATTCCAATCAATATGACTAAAGTTAAAGTCTCCTAGAATTACTACATTATCGTTTCTTGTGGCCCTAACAATTTCCTCCCATAGTAGTCTCCCTTGGTCCCTATCTAAGTTTGGAGGACGGTATATCACACCTAAAATAAATTTTTCATGCCCTCTGAAAATTCTATCCAAACAGACTCTGTATGTGTTACTTCAGACTTAATATGCAACAGTTCAAGCGATCTCGGACATACAATGCCACCCCAACCCCCTTCCCGATACTTCTATCTACTTGGAACAATTTAAAACCCTGAATGTGACATTCCGCAGGCATGTCCCAATTTTTCACATTGAACCAAGTCTCAGTTAAGGCAAATACATCAATGTTACCTGCACTAGCAACTAGTCTCAACTCGTCCATCTTATTCCTAGCACTACGACTATTTGTGTAATATATATTTAAGGACCCTCCTCTCTCTTTACCCTTCCTGCTCCTTTCTGTTATTCCACTACACCTATTACTGTCCTTGTCAATTAGTGCCACTGGTTTCTAATATCCACCTCATTGTGCCTATTACTAGTTCTCCTAGTGCTCATATTACTACACTGCGACTTCACTGTTTTCCCACTAAAACCCATACCACTAACTATTCCTAGTTTAAAGACCTAACAGCTCCCTCCACTGCGTTGGCCAGTGCTCCCACCCCAGACCTAGATAAGTGACCCCCACCCCTGGCATACATGTCATTTCTGCCATAAAAGAGGTCCCAGTTGTCAATGAATGTTACCGCATTTTCCTTACAGTATTTATCCAGCCAGCAATTGACACCAATTGCTCTGGACAACCATTCATTTCCAACTCCTCTCACTGGCAAAATACCACATATGACAGGGTTCCCACCATTCCTCCTAATTATCTCTATTGCTGACCTATACCTTCTAATCAGGTCCTCACTCCTACGTCTGCCAACATCGTTGCCTCCAGCACTGAGACAGATAATAGGATTGCTCCCATTACCTCTCATGATGTCATCCAGACGGCTAACAATATCCTTCATCCCAGCCCCAGGAAAACACACTCTCTGCCTCCTACTCCTATCCTTCAAGCAGAATGCCCTATCCATGTACCTAATCTGGCTATCCCCAAAAACAACAATGATTTTACCTTCCTTGGCGACGTCCGTCGTGATGTTCCCAGTAGTCGACTCACATTCGTTAGGTAGCACTACACCATCACTTGTGGAATTCGTCAAGACGTTCTCGATGGTTTTCGTTGGGGTTTCTAGGGATGTCTCACTCACGTCAGCTAATGCTTCCTTGGTGCTCGTTGTGACATTCCCAGTAGAACACTCACATTCTTCAAGTAGCACCGAAAATGGGTTGGAAGTTTCCACAGTAGTCTTCTGGGTCCTCGTTGTTTCTGCCTCTCCAACAGTCTTCTTGATCCTCAGCTTGGTTCCATGTTGCCCGGCCACTGACCAAGCACCCCTCTTAACCTGGGGACTCACAGCAGGAAGATTACCTCGAATCCTCTTGTTCTCCTCCGTTAATCGCCGTATCTCCTGCTTAGCAACCCTAAGCTCTTGTTTCAGCTGCTGGTAAAGTTGCTCAAGAGAGGGCGTCCTGGTTCAGATTCAGAGAGCACACAAACAGGTCTTCACAGCTAAGATATTTTTAAAACTACACAACGTCTTAGCTTCTATGATGGTACTCGAGAGTTTGTTCAAATCATTCACAACTCAGTTACTAAACCAGTGCTTTCCTATATTCTTCCTGAATCTGAATTTTTCCAGCTTAAAACCATTGCTGCGAGTCCTGTCTAGGCTAAATATTTTTAGCACTCTATTTACATCCCCTTTATTCACTCCTGTTTTCACTCTACTCTCCTCATTTCTCCTTTTTACAAGCCCAGCAACTTCAGGTCTTCTTCACCGCAACTCTTGTGCATATTTCTGAAGACGACGCGTCTTACTGATATTTCCGATTAGGATATATGTAAGTTCACCGATCAGTTTCTGGGACGTGTTTCATAACCTTCAATAATAATCAGCGCATATGTTTAACTTGCCTTTTCAAAAAGAAAAGAAAATGGCCAGAAACTAGCGGAAAGTACACTCACTTTCTCGGTAAAAACGTTGAATCATCGGAAGACATATTAATATGTGTTTTGGTATCTGTTCTCCATAACTAATTCTTTAATTGAGCGGCATCGAATATTGAAGATTTGTAATGTAGAACAATGCGTGTGTAATCCCTCACATTCATTTTCTCAATGGCAGGCATCGAACAAGGTTGGCACGTCTAAGAAGACACAGAGTGTGCACGTGCAGTACGGCCCCATGTTTCGAACCCTGCCACTGGATGTGATGGCTGAGACAGGGAAGGAGGTCGTACTCAAGTGTGATGTCGACTCCAACCCGGCCGCCAGCATTGTCTGGCTTCAGGAGGGTTCCGACAAGGTAGTGTACTGGCTCCTTCACATCACATTATTGTTATTATTATTATTATTATTATTATTATTATTATTATTATTATTATTATTATTATTATTATTATTATTATTATTATTATTCGTATTATTAATATTATTATCATTTACCTTCCCGTTATCATAGCTTACATTAGCATTGGTCGAATACCAATAACCATATGTCAGAGAAATCCTGCTGCTGAACAAGGCTCTCCTTGTCCTTTCCTGATTGTGTTATTTTCGCATCATCTGTGAACACTGATACAACTATTTGATTCATATTTCAATTTATTTACATTATACATGTCTCAGGATCCAGGTGCTAATCCTTGTAGAACCTCAACTGCCACGTCTGTCATTTCTATTTCTTTCTCTTGGATAATTAATTCCCCATTGCTCCTGCCAGGTCTTGAATTCCCCCCCCCCCCCGTTTTAAAATTTTCACACTGTCCAAAAATATGCACTAAAAGCTTTTCTCTCTCTTTTGCTTCACTTCCCTTACCCTGTCATGGAACTCACGCAAATCTGCGAAGCAATATTTTCCATCTTATAAAAAGTGCAGATTGTTGTGTATAATCTGTCTCCTTGTCAAGTACGATAAGTAAGTCTAAAAAGACTTACTTATCATGCATGTTACCAACACTGTCTCTCATCTTTTTATAATGTTACGGTTAAATCTGCTCACTTCCATATCTCTGGCGGTTGCCCTCTAATGAAATTTTTAGGATTTTAAATGCTGTTGGACAGAGTGATCTTGTATGCCCTTCCAGGACCTGTGGAAAGATATTTTTTGGTCCCATTTCCTTCATGGAATCTTGCTTAGTCATTAATTTCTTCACCGTCTTATTACTGATGTGTGTATTGTGCCCAGTAGATGTCTAAATTGTCTTTCTCTTTAACTCTCTGGTAATGCAGGTATTTCCTCTGAGAACTCCTTATCTAAGTATTTGTTCGGTTATGCTTCTTTCTTCTTCAGTCTTATTACCTGGTCCTTTACTGTTTTCCTCTTTCTGACGTGACTGTATAGCAACTTGATTTTCGATTCTATATAATTTTGAAATTGTCGTAGCCACTCTTGTTACCTCTCCATGTTTGTTTCTATCTCTTTTGCTTTCTTCCCTGTTTTCCTGTGTTCTTTGTTTCTATTTTTTTCTATTCTCTTGCAGTTTTAACTTTTGCATCTCTGCAGGCCGAACCATGGAGTAAGTCTGTTCTTTTCCCAGCTTTTTCTGCCCCTGGGAATGAATGTCCTTTCTTCCTCATTACACTTTTCAAGTACTTTATCATTTTTATTGTTATTTTTTTATTTCCAGGTTCCTTAACCGCTACATTTCATTCAGGAAATACGTGCTATCTGCGTTGTCTCCTCTTGTGACAAATGGTTTCTCCCAGCATCCCAATGTTATGTTTCTCCCAGCATCCCCAAGTAATGTTTCTCCTAGCATCCCCATGTTATGTTTCTCCCAGCATCTCCATGTTATGTTTCTCCCAGCATCCCCATGTTATGTTTCTCCCAGCATCTCCATGTTATGTTTCTCCTAGCATCCCCATGTTATGTTTCTCCCAGCATCTCCATGTTATGTTTCTCCCAGCATCCCAATGTTATGTTTCTCCAAGCATCCCCAAGTAATGTTTCTCCTAGCATCCCCATGTTATGTTTCTCCCAGCATCTCCATGTTATGTTTCTCCCAGCATCCCCATGTTATGTTTCTCCCAGCATTCCCATGTTATGTTTCTCCTAGCATCCCCATGTTATGTTTCTCCCAGCATCCCCATGTTATGTTTCTCCCAGCATCCCCATGTTATGTTTCTCCCAGCATCCCAAAGTTATGTTTCTCCCAGCATCCCCATGTTATGTTTCTCCCAGCATTCCCATGTTATGTTTCTCCCAGCATCCCCATGTTATGTTTCTCCCAGCATCCCCATGTTATGTTTCTCCCAGCATTCCCATGTTATGTTTCTCCCAGCATCTCCATGTTATGTTTCTCCCAGCATTCCCATGTTATGTTTCTCCCAGCATCCCAATGTTATGTTTCTCCCAGCATCCCCATGCTATGTTTCTCCCAGCATTCCCATGTTATGTTTCTCCCATGTTATGTTTCTCCCAGCATTCCCATGTTATGTTTCTCCCAGCATCTCCATGTTATGTTTCTCCCAGCATTCCCATGTTATGTTTCTCCCAGCATTCCCATGTTATGTTTCTCCCAGCATCCCCATGTTATGTTTCTCCCAGCATCCCTATGTTATGTTTCTCCCAGCATCCCCATGTTATGTTTCTCCCAGCATCCCTATGTTATGATTCTCCCAGCATCCCCATGTTATGTTTCTCCCAGCATTCCCATGTTATGTTTCTCCCAGCATTCCCATGTTATGTTTCTCCCAGCATCCCCATGTTATGTTTCTCCCAGCATCCCCA
Source organism: Cherax quadricarinatus (assembly GCF_038502225.1). Classification (NCBI taxonomy): domain Eukaryota; kingdom Metazoa; phylum Arthropoda; class Malacostraca; order Decapoda; family Parastacidae; genus Cherax; species Cherax quadricarinatus. The sequence goes on along the minus strand of NC_091325.1, from coordinate 31,335,737 downwards.
TGTTATGTTTCTCCCAGCATCTCCATGTTATGTTTCTCCCAGCATCCCTATGTTATGTTTCTCCCAGCATCCCCATGTTATGTTTCTCCCAGCATCTCCATGTTATGTTTCTCCCAGCATCCCTATGTTATGTTTCTCCAAGCATCCCCATGTTATGTTTCTCCCAGCATCCCCATGTTATGTTTCTCCCAGCATTCCCATGTTATGTTTCTCCCAGCATCCCCATGTTATGTTTCTCCCAGCATCCCTATGTTATGTTTCTCCAAGCATCCCCATGTTATGTTTCTCCCAGCATCCCTATGTTATGATTCTCCCAGCATCCCCATGTTATGTTTCTCCCAGCATTCCCATGTTATGTTTCTCCCAGCATTCCCATGTTATGTTTCTCCCAGCATCCCCATGTTATGTTTCTCCCAGCATCCCCATGTTATGTTTCTCCCAGCATCTCCATGTTATGTTTCTCCCAGCATCCCTATGTTATGTTTCTCCCAGCATCCCCATGTTATGTTTCTCCCAGCATCTCCATGTTATGTTTCTCCCAGCATCCCTATGTTATGTTTCTCCCAGCATCCCCATGTTATGTTTCTCCCAGCATCCCTATGTTATGTTTCTCCCAGCATCCCCGTGTTATGTTTCTCCCAGCATCCCTATGTTATGTTTCTCCCAGCATCTCCATGTTATGTTTCTCCCAGCATCCCTATGTTATGTTTCTCCCAGCATCCCCGTGTTATGTTTCTCCCAGCATCCCTATGTTATGTTTCTCCCAGCATCCCCATGTTACGTTTCTCCAAGCATCTCCATGTTATGTTTCTCCCAGCATCCCTATGTTATGTTTCTCCCAGCATCCCCGTGTTGTTTCTCCCAGCATTCCCATGTTATGTTTCTCCCAGCATCTCCATGTTATGTTTCTCCCAGCATTCCCATGTTATGTTTCTCCCAGCATCTCCATGTTATGTTTCTCCCAGCATTCCCATGTTATGTTTCTCCCAGCATTCCCATGTTATGTTTCTCCCAGCATTCCCATGTTATGTTTCTCCCAGCATCCCCATGTTATGTTTCTCCCAGCATCCCCATGTTATGTTTCTCCCAGCATCTCCATGTTATGTTTCTCCCAGCATCCCCATGTTATGTTTCTCCCAGCATCTCCATGTTATGTTTCTCCCAGCATCCCCATGTTATGTTTCTCTCAGCATCTCCATGTTATGTTTCTCCCAGCATCCCCTTGTTATGTTTCTCCCAGCATCCCCATGTTATGTTTCTCCCAGCATCCCTATGTTATGTTTCTCCCAGCATTCCCATGTTATGTTTCTCCCAGCATCCCCATGTTATGTTTCTCCCAGCATCCCTATGTTATGTTTCTCCCAGCATTCCCATGTTATGTTTCTCCCAGCATCCCCATGTTATGTTTCTCCCAGCATCCCTATGTTATGTTTCTCCCAGCATTCCCATGTTATGTTTCTCCCAGCATTCCCATGTTATGTTTCTCCCAGCATCCCTATGTTATGTTTCTCCCAGCATTCCCATGTTATGTTTCTCCCAGCATCTCCATGTTATGTTTCTCCCAGCATCCCTATGTTATGTTTCTCCCAGCATTCCCATGTTATGTTTCTCCCAGCATCCCCATGTTATGTTTCTCTCAGCATCCCCATGTTATGTTTCTCCCAGCATTCCCATGTTATGTTTCTCCCAGCATCCCTATGTTATGTTTCTCCCAGCATCTCCATGTTATGCTTCTCCCAGCATTCCTATGTTATGTTTCTCTCAGCATCCCCATGTTATGTTTCTCCCAGCATTCCCATGTTATGTTTCTCCCAGCATCCCTATGTTATGTTTCTCCCAGCATCTCCATGTTATGTTTCTCCCAGCATTCCCATGTTATGTTTCTCCCAGCATCCCCATGTTATGTTTCTCCCAGCATCCCCATGTTATGTTTCTCCCAGCATCTCCATGTTATTTTTCTCCCAGCATCCCCATGTTATGTTTCTCCCAGCATCTCCATGTTATGTTTCTCCCAGCATCCCTATGTTATGTTTCTCCCAGCATTCCCATGTTATGTTTCTCAGAGCATCCCCATGTTATGTTTCTCCCAGCATCCCCATGTTATGTTTCTCCCAGCATCCCCTTGTTATGTTTCTCCCAGCATCCCCATGTTATGTTTCTCCCAGCATCTCCATGTTATGTTTCTCCCAGCATCTCCATGTTATGTTTCTCCCAGCATCCCTATGTTATGTTTCTCCCATCATTCCCATGTTATGTTTCTCCCAGCATCCCCATGTTATGTTTCTCCCAGCATCCCCATGTTATGTTTCTCCCAGCATCCCCATGTTATGTTTCTCCCAGCATCTCCATGTTATGTTTCTCCCAGCATCCCCATGTTATGTTTCTCCCAGCATTCCCATGTTATGTTTCTCCCAGCATTCCCATGTTATGTTTCTCCCAGCATCTCCATGTTATGTTTCTCCCAGCATCCCCATGTTATGTTTCTCCCAGCATTCCCATGTTATGTTTCTCCCAGCATTCCCATGTTATGTTTCTCCCAGCATCTCCATGTTATGTTTCTCCCAGCATCCCCATGTTATGTTTCTCCCAGCATCTCCATGTTATGTTTCTCCCAGCATCCCCATGTTATGTTTCTCCCAGCATCCCCATGTTATGTTTCTCCCAGCATTCCCATGTTATGTTTCTCCCAGCATCCCCATGTTATGTTTCTCCCAGCATCCACATGTTATGTTTCTCCCAGCATCCCCATGTTATGTTTCTCTCAGCATCTCTATGTTATGTTTCTCCCAGCATCCCTATGTTATGTTTCTCCCAGCATCCCCATGTTATGTTTCTCCCAGCATCCCCATGTTATGTTTCTACCAGCATCTCCATGTTATGTTTCTCCCAGCATCCCCATGTTATGTTTCTCCCAGCATCCCCATGTAATGTTTCTCCCAGCATCCCCTTGTTATGTTTCTCCCAGCATCCCCATGTTATGTTTCTCCCAGCATCCCCATGTTATGTTTCTCCCAGCATCCCCATGCTATGTTTCTCCCAGCATCCCCATGTTATGTTTCTCCCAGCATCCCCATGTTATGTTTCTCCCAGCATCCCCATGCTATGTTTCTCCCAGCATCCCCATGTTATGTTTCTCCCAGCATCCCCATGCTATGTTTCTCCCAGCATCCCCATGTTATGTTTCTCCCAGCATCCCCATGCTATGTTTCTCCCAGCATCCCCATGTTATGTTTCTCCCAGCATCCCCATGCTATGTTTCTCCCAGCATCCCCATGTTATGTTTCTCCCTGTGTTTGTCTCAATATGATATTTGAAATTTATTTCTATTTAGTTGTTAGTACAAAGGGGCCTTTCATTTTCTATTTCCTCCAATCACATTCATTCAGGGCGATTACTACGTCTAGCCTCGCTGGTTCGTCCTCTCCTCTCGCTTTGGTTGTGTCCTCTGTACAATAATTTAGTATGTCTTCTTAGCTCTTTAAATTTTTTGTCTCTAACCTAGCTCAAAATCCTCTAAGTCTATTTCGAAATGGTAAAATCTCCTGTGATCAGCTTTTCATTGTTCACGTGAGCTTTAACTTCTTTCTCTATGGTGCTCACCAAGGCTTTGTTACCTAAGTCACATTCCAGTCTTGGCCCATTATTGATTAGTGGTGAGTTATATATCGCTGCTTTCAAAACTTTTGTACCCCCCCAGTTTTGAGTGTACATATTATGCCAATATTTCTTTGTTAATTATTTAAAAAAATTAACTGGTTTCTTAACAACAGTGCTACTCTATTCTATTCTATTCTATTTGATTTGCCGGTATGGATCCCAGCCCGGGTCTCTTCCAGTTTGGTGACCCGGCATTGGCTCCCTGGTTAGGGAAGTGTCGTTTAGCTTTTCTTGTACATGCTTGGCAGTTCTTCAGTGGGAAGGTTGGGGGTACCTCTCCGGCTCTGTGGCTAAGTGACGTACCAAAAGTTAGTGTGCACTAACGGCTGCTGGTGTGCGGTGCAAAGCAGGCCCGCAAAGCGACTTCAGCGGGGATGTGGGTGACGTGCAATGACTGGGAGTAAGGTGTCCAAGTCCCTGACAGCTAAGTACACAAGATGTGCTGCCTCATCCTCCCGGGCTTGCCCCACTGAGGTCATTGGGAAGTGTCTACGGCGAAGGGGCATCGTAGCCGGGCAGTCTAACAGGTAGTGCACCAAGGGCTTCGGAACCATTCGGTCACAATTGGCACAGAGCTCCTCTCTTGCCCGTTCAACAATCCACGCAGTGGTGGGTTACCCTAAGCGTAGGCGGTGGATATGCACCCTCAGTTCTCTGGAGTGCGACCGAATACTTGGAGGGGGCGCCCTGTGGGTCGCCCTGACATAGCAGCAGAGGCTCTGTGAATCCCCAGGGTCTGGGAGTGGGCGTCTGGCCGCACCGGTAGCCCACAGTGCAATCTGGCTGAGGCTGATGGAGATTGCAGCACGTGGCTGTGTCTCGAGTGTTGCAGTCCTTGCAGCCTCATTTGCGGCATTATTGCCAGGAATACCCACATGTCTCGGGATCCAGTTGACGGTGGCCCTGCGACCCAGGGCCATGAGCGTCTGCAGGTCACCCCGGATAGATGTGATTAAGTGTACATTGTCCCTTGGCTCTTTGTGCATAATTGCTTGGATTGCTGCCTTGGAATCAACATGGATGATGGGGGAATGCTGATGGTCTGCAAGAGCGTGCTGCAAAGCTTGTTGGATGGCAAAGAGTTCAGCCTGGAGGATGGTGCAATGGTCCGGGAGACGCCAACCTGCTGTCAGATTGCTGTGGAATATCCCAGCAGCTGTGCGGCCTGCCACTGGGTCTCTGGAGCCATCGGTGTAATATGGCACACACCCTGGGCCTTCTGCATCCACAATGCTAGCCAAGGCAAGTTGTTGCAGAATGTGCTGTGGGTAATGCTTCTTACCGCCTGGTAGGGTTGTCCAGCGCACCGCCAACAGCTCTTGTGCCCAAGGGGGTGGCACCGTGAAGTTCGCTGCCAGTCTGTCACAGCCTTCTGCCTGGAGCAATGTCATGGGCAGGAGCTTCCGTGTGACATCTGCAAATGACCACATCCATCGGCGGCCAGGGTGCATTGGAATGACCTGTCCCTGGCGGACCCGTAAATCTCTCATTAGTTTGTCAGTCCCTTTGCGTTGGAGGTACTTTGCGATCCTCTTGGCAGCTACAAGTTGGATCCTGTCTTCAAGGGGCTGCAGTTGTGCCTCAAAGTTTAGAGCCACTGCACTGGCTCACCTAGGAGCCCCCAGCATGGCCTGTACAGCTGTGTTCTGGATCACACAGAGGGACTTGATGTTTGTGGGTCTGGCGTGAACCAGAGCAAGTGCTCCATAGTCAACGAGTGAGCATATTGCCTGGATGTAGAATAACCTCATGACTTCGAGGCTGGCCCCAACCCTAGGGTTGGCCATTGCACTCAATGCCCTGACCCTCTGCAGGGCTCTCTCTTTGATGTGGTGCACATGTTTCTGGAAGGTGAGACGCCTGTCAATGTAGATGCCAAGGTACCTATAACTGTGAACCCAGTCCAGGTCGATGCCCAGGACCAACAGCCTCTGACTGGGCTCCCTTGTGCGAAGAATCATGGCTTTGGATTTCGACGCAGATATCTTGAGCCCCAAGTGACGGCAAGTGGAAGCCAACAGATCGAGGTCCTCCTGGGCACGCTGCAAAAGCCGGCGCTTCCTAGGTACGACAAGTGCCAGGTCATCAGCGTAGCTGAGTAGGAAGGTGCCTGTGGAGAAAGGCAGGCACACCAGCTGGTGCATCAGTACATTGAACAGAGCGGGACTAAGCACTCTACCCTGTGGAGTGACGTTGTCCAGGGTCTTGAGAGAAGAGGCATGCCCCTGGAAGTGTACCCGGGCCCACCTGTCCTGGAGATAGAAACGAAGCCATGCAAGTAGCCTGCCCTTAACCCCCCTGCAGGCTAAAAGTGAGAGGATGACAGATGCACTGGCTAGCTCAAAAGCTTTCTCTAGGGCGAGAAAGACAACAATGTGGGCTTGGGCATCTGACCCAATGCCGGCCAGTAGGGTGGTAAGGCTTTCGAAAGTGCCCACTTCTCTGGTGAAGCCATAGAGGTGTTTATGAGGAGGGCCAAGCGTTCCAACACCATCCTTTCAGACACCTTCGAGATGTAACTGGTGAGGGAGATAGGTCTCACACTGCCAGGATCCCCAGGCTTAAGAATCGGTATGATGTCAGCCTCCTTCCATACGGCAGGGAGTTTGCCAGCTCGCCAAGTCTTGTCGACGACCCCCAGGACAGCTGCATGACCAGAATGGCCAGACAGAGTGATCATGCCAAAGGTGATACCATCATGCCCCGGTGCAGAGTCCCGATGAGATGTGAAGGCTGCCTGGAGCTCCTGGTCAGTGAAGTCTTCATCTGTGACGTCCTGAGCCTGGCATGCCGCCTGGATCATCATCATCATCCTAGAAGGAGGGTGGCTTGGAGGTCCAGGAGATCCTGAGGCAGTTGAGCCATGGCTGCTCTGGAGGTGAAGAGGTCCCCCAGACGTTCTGAGTTCGTTGCGGGGTTTGGGTGCAATCGAGTCACTCTGCGGCACTGCCCATTGGCCAATCGTAACTTGGTCCAAATCTCAGATAAGGTGGAGGAGTAGCTGAGGGAAGCACACCACTTGAACCACTTAGCTTGCCGGACCCTGTGTGAGACATGGCATGCATGCTGCACCACTTCCCTGAGCAGATGCATGGACTCAGCCCTGGGATTACGCCTGTGCAATTTGTGTACGACGTTGATCCGGTGGTTCTGTTCCCTGATGTCCTCGTTGTAAAACCACCAGTCACGCTTGTATAACCCTCCGCCTGTAATCTTAAGTATGGCTGCCTCAGCTGCACATGCAAAGGCTGCCTGCATGCTCTGAGCTGCCTCATCTGGATCTTCCGGAAGAGGAGACTCTGCCCACCAGTGCTTGATGACCTCCTGGAAGCAATGCCAGTCGGTTCTCTTGAGATTCCATCTGGGTGTAAGTGTGGGGGTCGGACACTGCCGGACCATCAGTGTGGTGACCACTGCAAAGTGATCACTGGTGAGACGGGGGTGGACCTCCCATCTTGCACTCGAGAGCAACCATCTAGAGATGAGTGTGACATCCAGGCGGCCACCGTAGTGATGGGTTGGCTCACCATTGTTGAGGAGGGCGATCTCAGGAACCTCCTCCAGCACAGCCACAAGGTGCCTCCCAGCTGCATTGGTAGGAGAGACAAGTAAGAATTAGGTGGTGGGCATTGACATCCCCAGCCACAACAAGACCCTCCATAGGGGCGAGTGCTGCCACCTCTGAAATGTCAAGGGTGTACCGAGAACTTCTGTATAAGTTATAGACCACGAGAGGTCCATCTGGCAGGTGTAGGTTGACAGCCTGGACCTCCACGCCCTCTCTGCAGTTGAGGGGGTCTGTGGAAATTAAATGAAGGATAGAGGCCCTGACGTAGATCGCTGTTCCCCTGCCAGCCCCTTCCAGGCACTGAAGGTAAGCCGAGAATCCTGGGATAAGATGTTGTGCTTGATATGACGAATTAGTAAGTGTCTCATTGAGCAGGAAGACATCAACCTCATCCTGAACTGCAGCTTCAATCAGTAAGTGAATTTTCCACTGCAGCCCACAAATGTTCCACTGGAGGATCTTCAAGGGCTGCAGAGGTGGCCCTCTGATTCCATCTCTGCCTGGGACTCATCGTCCCAGGCAGAGCTGTCTTCCATGCCTCAGGCAATCTCCCTGTTTCGATAGATGTATTGAATATTGTTGTTAGGGGTACACATAGCGCCTTGTTGGTGACTCGGGGCCTCGTCAATCACGGACTGAAAGGACTCCTGGAATGATGGCTTGAAGTTCCATTGAGTCCTTCCTGTCCAGTAGGACCACGCCCAGCATCCACGACAGGAGCTGTCTGCAGGCGCCGCTGCCCTCTGCCAACAGCAGCAGGCGATGGAGTAGCGCTGAGATGACCCCGATGGTTTTCTTTATTTGAGTTGGAAATGAGTCTACCAATTCCTCTGTAGGCGTTGTGATGGACGACACGTCTAGTCCGGGCTGAGTCTCTGGGTATGTCTGGGTGGATGTCGACACTTCAGCTACATAAGCCGGGTGCACCCTGGGTCTGGCCTGAATGGCCACAGGCTTCCGTGTCCCCTAGCGGGGAACTTCTGCCTGACTCTGGTGGCTCGGAGGAGGGGTCTGCCCTTCGGAAGAGGCCTGCTGGCGGGATGGCAAGGAATGATGGTGCCCAGCCGGGACCTGCTGGGCAGTTTTCCTGGTCTGTGGCTGCTTTTCCCAGTGATTCTGTCTTCCTGGCCACTGTGCCGTCTGACACCGCAGTTGACCACGCTGCTGCAAGCCAGTGCCTGCCCCCTGATGCCTCCTGCGGTATCCGGGGTACCGCGGTTGGAGCCCATACTGACTGTTGCTGGGTGGTTCCAAGGCTGGGTGGCGTTGGGGTTGCTGGGTCATTCCGATGATGAACCTGCCCCACCACACAGCCACACCCACACTAGTTGAACCTCTCCCCGCCACACAGCTACACCCACACTACTTGAACCTCTTTCCCCCCACCATACAGCCACACCCACACTAGTTTAAACCTGCCTCTCCATACTACACAGCCACACCCCCACTAGTCCAAACCTCTCTTCCCCACTACACAGTCACATACACTCTCTCCTAGAACAATTCGCTCCCCACCATACAGCCTAACCTAAACTCTCCCCACCCATCTCTCGCACGCCACACAGCATCATTCACACACAGACAAAACACATCTCTCTTTTAAGGGTTTCACACACATCTTTGTGTCATATGGATGTAATCCATAAGAAAAACTTACACACACACATGGATGGAAGTGCAATATAAAAGGCTGAAACAAGAGCGTGAGAGCAAACTAGGTGAGCTTTCGGCAAATATGGAGAAGACGATGGAGGGAGAGAAGAAGAAATGGGAGAAGAATGGGGAATGGGGAATGGGAGAAGAAGAAAGACAGACAAGAGCAGAGTCAGCAGAGGAAAACCAGATCCGGGCAGACCAACAAGCGCAAGCATGCATAGAACCACCATCAGAACCACACAGCCAAACACGCTATCCCAACACAAATCACAATCCACACTTACAGCCCCCACCCCACACTCTGGTGTTGAATCCCACAGCAAACTACCATGCACCCCCAACCCCACAAACCCTCCAGAACACAGTGTTGAAGAGGAAACTGAAGACATAGTACACCAGTGTTGATGGAATAACGAATAAGTGGGAGGAGTGGCATGAAAGAATAAAAGATGCATCACCAGACATCATAGTTCTCCCCGAAACCAAGCTCACTGGAATGATAACAGATGCTATCTTTCCAATGTGATATCAGATCCTGAAGAAAGACCGAGGAAACAGAGGGGGTGGAGTGGCACTGCCCATCAAAAACAAATGGGATTTTGATGAGCTGGAGAGAAGAGACAGAGGTGAAACAAGAGGAAGCATTATAGGAACACTTCAGTCTGGAGGTTCCAAGGTGGTAAATACAGTGATGTATAACCCATCACAGAACAGCAGGAGTCAAAGTCAAGAGAATGATGAGAGTAACAGAGTGATGGTTGACTCAATGGCTGAAGTGTCCAAGAGAGCTTATGCGATCAGGGTAAAGCTACTGATTGTGGGTGACTTTAACCACAAAGAAATTGACTGGGAGAACTTGGAGCCACATGGAGGCCCAAAAACGTGGAGGGCTAATGTGATGGAGGTGGTACTGGAAAACCTCATGTACCAACACGCAAGGGACATAACCAGAGAGAGGGGAGAGGATGAACCAGAAAGACCGGAACTAGTATTCACTTTGAGTTGTGGAGATATTGAGGACATCACATATAAAAAGCCCTTCGAGACCAGTGGCCATGTGGTTCTGAACTTTGAATACATAGTAGAGCTACAAGTGAAGAGAGAAGCAGGAGGGGTGGGACGAATGAAGCCAAACTACAAAACAGGGGACTACAGAGGCATGAAGAATTTCCTGCATGAGGTTCAGTGGGACAGAGCACTGGCAGGGACGCCAGTAAATGAGATGATAGAATCTGTGACAACAATATGCAAGGAAGCAGGGAAGAAGTTTATATCCAAGGGTAACAGAAATAACAAGAAGGGCAGGATGAGCCCTTGGTTCACTCAAAGCTAAAGAGAGGCGAAAAGCAATTGTGCTAGAGAATGGAAAAAGTATAGAAGGCAAAGGACTCAGGAGAATAAAGAGCAGTCGTAGAGCCAGAAATGAATATACACATGTAAGAGGGAGGTCCAACAATACAAAAATGATATAGCCGCGAAAGCCAAATCAGACCCGAAGCTAACAGGAGGAAAACAACAGTCGAGGACCAGGTAGTCAGGCTGTGGAAGGAAGGAGGGATGACCACAAGAAACGACCGAGAAGTATGTGAGGTACTCAACATGACATTCAAAGAAGTGTTCATGAAAGGAACTCCAGAAAGATGGAGAAGTGGGGTACACCGTCAATTGTTAGATACAATACATACAATCGAAGTGAAGAGGTTGCTAAGAGAGGTAGGTACCTCAAAGA
>NC_091325.1:31170127-31320127 GCF_038502225.1 Cherax quadricarinatus | reverse complement strand
CAGTTCCTGTTACCTTCTCCACTTGTAACCCTACTATATAATCAAAACTCAGAACCACGTGATCGCTAGCTCCAAGGGGCCTCTCGTTAGTGATGTCCTCAATGTCTGAACTGCTCAGGGTGAACACAAGATCCAGTCTTGCTGGTTCATCCTCCCCTCTCTCTCTGGTTGTGTCCCTGACATGTTGATGCATGAGGTTTTCAAGTACCACATCCATCATCTTGGCTTTCCATGTTTCGGGACCCCCATGTGGCTCCAGTTTTTCCCAGTCGATCTCCCTGTGGTTGAAATCGCCCATTACCAGTAACTTTGCTCTGCTCGAGTGAGCTCTTCTTGCCACCTCAGCCAGTGTGTCCACCATCACCCTGTTGTTTTCTTCGTACTCCTCTCTTGGCCTCCTGCAGTTCTGTGGTGGGTTATACATCACTCCAATGACTACTTTATGTTCTCCGGACTGAATTGTACCTACAATGTAGTCTCTTTCTCCAATCAAGTCCATGCCTTCCATTTCCTCAAATCCCCATCGGTGTTTTATGAGCAGTGCAACCCCTCCTCCCCCTCTACTCCTTCTATCTTTCCTCAGGATCTGATATCCCATTAGGAAGATCGTGTCTGTTTTGTCTCAGCGAGTTTTGTTTCTGTGACTGCTATGATGTCTTGGGATTTTTCACTGATTCTTTCGTTCCACTCCTCATGTTTATTCGTTATTCCATCCGCGTTTGTGTACCAAACTTTCAGTTTCTTTTCTATCACTGTGGTCATGCAAGAATATTGGGGTTGGGGGAGCGAGAGCCTTGGTGGGGGCCTATATGAGGCTGTGGTGTAGGTGGGGTTTGTGATGATGTGGGTGGGGTCAGAATGCCGTAAGGGACAGCTGTTGGGGTGAGGTTTGTGATATGCAGGTTGGTGGCAGAGGGAACAGTGAGTGGGTTGTAGTATAGGTTGCTCAGTTGCGTTGGGAATGTCGCGGTTGGAGTCTTTTGGTGGGAGATTCTGTGGGGTGTGTTTGCCCTTCCTCCTTTGTCTGGGTCCTGCTCATCTTCGTCATTGCCTCTCGTTCCTCCTTGCGTCTCTGTACCCTCTCTTTCAGTGTAGTCCTTTCTTCTTGTGTTCTGTCGCGGTCGAGGTATACTCTCTGGTACCCCTGTTTGTCCCTCAGTCTTACTTTCTCTTGCAGAATCCTGGTTCGAACTGATTCTTCCTTGAAAATTACTTTGACAGGCCGTATCCTTCCACTCGCAAACCACCCAATTCTCTGAAAATTTGTCACCTGGGTCATATCGCCCTCACCTATTGTTTTCATGATGCTTCAATCATTTTTTTCTCCTCCTGTTTTATTTCTTCAAAGTTGTCCCCCTTGGCTTCTTGGAGCCCGTACACAAAAACTGACCTCCCCCGTTCCTCCTCCCACTGAGTCTCCATCTGCTTCCTCTGAGGCATTTTATTTCCTTCCATTGACATGTTCTTGCCTTCAGTCCCTGTCATATCTGAAACTTCTATTCTCAGTGAACTGTCTTTCATGACCAGCTGTCCCTTGCTACTGCAGTTGGCTGTTAGAATCTCTGCATATAGCATACCTTCACTGTCTTCAGACCTGTCATTTGATCTTAGTGTGCTCCTCGTCTTTTCCCTGGCCCCACGTGGGTCTGATAGGACCTTCACGTACGGCATATCTCCATTGTTGCTTACCATCCCCTTGTCTGCGCCTGACATTGAATTTCCTGATGTCACATCTGAATTGTCATTTGTCTCTCTAATCTGTTTCAGGCTTTGCAGTTTCTCTTCTAAGCACTGTATCCTAGCTTCTGCTGCTAAGACCTGTACTTCCCACTTCCTGCACTCTTCAGCTATCTGCTCCTCCATTTTCTTACCAAGCTCTACTATCTTCCTTCCCCACTCTTCCTCCCTTTTTTGGAGCTCTAACTCCCAGTCTTTCCTCCCTGGTTTGTCTACCAGATCTCTGGTTTTCCGTCCTCTAGGGCCACCCATTTTTTTTTTATTTATTACCACAGACAGAAGGCTAGAGGAGGGAGAGGGTGAGAGGGGGAGAGAGAAAGGGTAGAAAGAGGGAGAGAGAGGAGAGAGAAAGGGTAGAAAGAGGGAGAGAGAGGAGAGAGTATGGGGGTGAGGGATAAGACCAAGGGGGAGAGAGAGAGAAATGTGAGGGGGGAGAGAAAGGGTAGAGTGAGGGAGAAAGAGAGGGAGAGAGAGAGAGAGAGTGAGAAAGGAGGGTGAGGGAAAAGGCTATGAGAGAGAGAAATGCGAGGGAGGGGTAGAAATATAGAAAAAGGGAGATGGAGAGAGAAGCCTATAGAGAGAGAGGAGGGTGAGGGATAGGGTTATGGGAGTGAGGGAGAGAGAGAGAGAGAGAGAGAGAGAGAGAGAGAGAGAGAGAGAGAGAGAGAGAGAGAGAGAGAGAGAGAGAGAGAGAGAGAGAGAGAGAGAGAGAGAGAGAGAGAGAGAGAGAGGGATTGTGCCTTATACAAGACCACAGACATACAACCCTGCAGCTGCCTCAGTACCCTACCTCTCTCAAGGGCAGGCACCTTACATTCCCTACACACCCACCACCTCAAGCTGACCACTTCATAATGAGGAGCCAGTCTATCAGCATCCTGTCGGCCAACATTAGAGGTTTCATTACTAATGTTGGAGAGCTCACACATAGTTTTGTGAACACTCGAAGTCCCGACATGATAGCTGTTGTTGAAACATTTTTGGATGAGAGGACTCCAGAAAATTTTGCAAGAATTGCTGGCTATACCTCATGGATGAGAAAAGACAGGCAAGGGCAAGGAGGAGGTGTTGCTGTGTGCTTCTCTAAAAGTGTTCATGCCAAGCACATTGATGTTGCCACCCCTACACATCTTGAAATGATGTTCTTCAAGCTCTGTATAAACACTAGTACCTCTGTACTAGCATGTGCAATGTACAGACCTCAGTGGCAACATGCAGACCCCATCAACTTCCTAATGGAAAATATTGACTCCCTTCTGCTACAACACAACTGTCAACATATTATAATTGTTGGTGACCTCAACCAGCACCTTATACAGAGGGACATTGATGACCTTATTGCAGTGTTTGACATGAGAAACTTTGTTGATTTCCCTACTCATATCTCTGGCTCCTCCCTTGACCCAGTAGTGAGTGATCTGGCAGAAGGCATAGTCACTTGTCAACCCCTCGGCTACGTTGGATTGTCTGACCACTAGGTTGTTTTTACGACACTTAAGATCCCAACAGAACGAGATGAGGAGTCCACACGCACAACCTGGCTATGAGAAAGAGGTAATTGGCCAGCCCTTTGCTCTGAGCTCGCCACCACCGATTGGAATGCTCTTCTCCAAGGGGATGTTGACAACCAAGTGAAAGCCTTCACTGGACACATCCTTAATCTACAACAAGAACACATTTCTCACCGGCAATATGTGACGAAGCCTACAGATCAGCCTTGGTTTGGCTTTCGTTGTAGAGAGGCTGCTACTGCTAAGTACAAAGCATGGCGAAGGTATAAGAGACATCCTACCACCTATAACAGGAACTTGCACATGCCAGCCTGTAGGCATATGGGTGATGTTCAAAAGTGGGCCATTGCTAAATGGGAGGTGGACACTAAAAGAAAGCTAGCATCAGGTAGGGTAGGCTCCAAAACCTGGTGGTCCCTGGTCAAGGACAGACAAGGTTAACTGCCTGATGAACTTATTCCACCTCTAAATCGACAGGATGAGACTACCTCTACTAGTAATCAAGAGAAGGCGGACCTCTTTGCTGAACACTTTGCTACCAAAATGCAAGTTCTTGATCCAGCAAGGAACCCTCCTTGGCTAGCTGCAAGAACCGTGTCAAAACTGTCAGTGGTGACAATAAGGCAGGAGGAGGTGCACTTCCTTCTTAAATCGCTTGACCAAGAAAAGGCTGTGGCCCAGACAAGTTGAGCCCAAGATTGTTGAGAAGATGTGCAGACCAGCTAGCAGCACCTCTAACTCGCATCTTTCAGCACTGCCTAGTACAGTGTAAATGGCCCTCTCTATGGAAAGAGGCAAATGTAGTCCCTGTTCACAAAAAGAAGAGCAGAGCAGAAATCAGCAACTACAGACCAGTGTCACTCCTGCCAATCACTGGTAAGCTCCTTGAGACAATAATCTCAAGACAAATGACAGAGTTTTTTGACTACCACTCACTACTTTGTGATCGTCAATATGGCTTCAGGAAAGGTTACTCTGCTGCTGATCTGTTATTAAACCTCTCCACTAAGTGGCACCAGTCACTGGATGAATCCAAAGTCAGCTGTGTGGTAGCACTGGACATAGCTGGCGCTTTTGACCGGGTGTGGCACCAGGGCCTCTTAGCAAAACTTCAAGCACTGGGAATTGCAGGCTCTTTGCTATGTCTTCTCAGTGATTACCTTCATGGTAGATCTCTAAGTGTAGTTCTCAATGGAACGGAATCAGCAAGACATCCTATTGGGGCAAGTGTTCCACAAGGAAGCGTGCTGGGTCCATTGTTATGGAATGTCTACTTCAATGACCTTCTTCATCTCATCCCAGAAACACATGCATATGCAGACGACTGTACACTGACATTCACTTATCCAAGAGAAGAAATGCCAGCTGCTCTAAGCTACATCAATCACCAGCTGAGAGCTATATCAGCTTGGGGAAATAGATGGCAAGTAACATTTGCACCTGGGAAAACGCAAATGATGATCGTCTCTACGCACCATGATGGTAATGCTGGTGCAGTAGTAAGGATGAATGGGAGGGTGTTGGCACCTGGAGAAGAAGTTGATATCCTTGGGGTGAAATTTGACTCCAAACTAACCATGAAGAACCATGTTGTAAATCTTGCAAACAAGACAGCCAGGAAGCTTACAGCACTTCGCCGTATCTCGCATCTGCTTGACAGTAGGGGTTGCAAGATCCTGTACGAGGCACAAGTACGCTCACACCTTGAGTATGCTCCACTTTCTTGGTTTGCCTGCCCCCCCCTCTCATCTGCGATTGCTTGACAGAGTAGAGAACAGAGCAAGACGTCTCATCTCTCGCCTGGACCCATCTTGGATAGATCTGTCATTTCAGCAGAGCCTTCAACATAGGAGGGATGTGGGTGGCCTTACTGTTATGTACAAGGCCAATATTGTCAAAGTACCACACTTGGATCCACTTCGAGGACAGCATGAAACAAGCTTTTATGCCACAAGACGGGCAGAAAGCAGCAACTTTACTCTGGCTGTACCCTTCTCCAGAACATCACTCCATCTGAGATCATACATACCCAGGATGACTCGAGTATGGAACACATTCGTACAGCATAATGATGTCAACGAGATAAAGTCAGTTGATCAAATGAAAATGCTGGCCCACAGATGAGTCCAACTTCATCCTGTTCCCTACTTGTATGTCTCATAACAATAAAAATGCTTTCAAATGAGCTCATGTAGGTAACAGCTCTTAGCTTGCCAATAAAGTTAGGAATCCTTAACCTGTAAATAGCTTGTCAATAAAGCTAGGGATCCTTAACCTTCTCAAACCCTGTGTAAAAAAAAAAAAAAAAAAAAAAAAAAAAAAAAAAAAAAAAAAAAAAAAAAAAAAAAAAAAGAGAGAGAGAGAAAGAAAGAGAAGGTAGGGGGAAGGGGAGGGAAAAAGGCTATGAGAGAGAGAAACGCGAGGGAGGGGGAGAGAGAAAGATAGGAGGGAGGAGGGAGTGAAGGCAAGAGCGGGGGAGGGGAAAGGTCTGTGGGGGAGGGAAAGGTGTGTGGGGGGGTGAGGGGATGCGGTCAAATTCCAAGGATCAGCTGTGTGAATGAGTGGGGTGTGTGTACTCACCTAGTTGTGGTTTCAGGGGTCGAGACTCAGCTCCTGGCCCCGAGTGTGTACGTGTGTGCGCGCGTGTGTGTGTGAGCACATCAGTTGTTTATATGTCCCAGAAATACATTTCACCTCTGTGTATCCGTAATACTAATAAGATACCATTAACACTGAGTAATTCTAATAATTATAATACTAGCGTGTGTTAACGAGTCTTTCTTTCACCCAGTTATATACTACCTTTTACTACATGTGTACCCAATACTTGCTTCTCAGATTGTACTGTCTTTGTGTCCTAAAACATTATCTCTCGAAACTGTTGTCAGGGCTGTAGTCCCATTAGCCACGACTTACTCCTCCTGCCTATTCCTTACTCCTACAAATTTTATCTTCCTACTACTGCTAGGTGTTGTGTATGATAATCGCTCTGGAGCAGGGTTTGTGATAGCCAGCTACCAGTGATCGTAGGGCCGGCTCTACCACTCAAAACTTCCCGCCAACCACAAACAGGTGATTTGTACATTACTCCTCAGAGGGGACGTCCATACAGATGCCTGATGTACGATGCTTGCTGTACGATGCTCGCTGTACGATGCTCGCTGTTCGATGACTCATGCTCCTTGCTCTTCCGCCTCTGACTTCTTCAGCTATTCTTTTCTCGTTGCCCTTTTGAGTCCTCATTTACCATACTTATCACTTGTATACTGCTACTTTTATAATTTACACTTCACTTTTGGTAAGTTCACTTCTTATTTGTGATGACACCCAACCTGTTATGGCGGCGCTACTTCCTCAGGCCTACTGCTGCCACCTTCTCTGCTTATATATATTTATGTACATGTATGTATATATATATATATATATATATATATATATATATATATATATATATATATATATATATATATATATATATATATGTATATATATATATATATATATATATATATATATATATATATATATATATATATATATATATATATATATATATATATATATATATATATATATATATATATATATATATATATATATATATATATATATATATATATATATATATATATATATATATATATATATATATATATATATATATCCCCTTTCTGGCTAGCTTGTTCACGCTGTGTGCTACATCACAGTTTCTCGTTAGCCAACCTCTCTTAATTCTATTTGATCTTTTCTCTTTAGTCACTCGGTTTGTACTTTGTATATTTGTAACAGTGTGGCAACAAGTGCCAACTAGGCCTCAACGAACTGGCACTTTGAAATTTTGTTGTAAATTTCAGGCTTCCTCACCACAGAAATGTTTCTTCAGTACTGAAAATTAAAAAATATATATATATTGAAGGTTATACGAGACCATACATCTTAATAGGTTGTGTTAATTTTTAACAATATAAAGAGAGTTGTTCAAGAAAAGGAATTTAAGTTAGCGATTACATAGAGATGGTCGGGTATATTTTGCAGATAATCAGATGTAAGATATTCAGAGATAAAATTTGTGAAGGAAATAACTTTTCAGGTGTTGAAATTACCTCTCTAACATAATGTAATTGTCTTCCAATAATTACTGTGTGATCTATCTATCTCTCTTCTATCTATTGTGGTATTTTCGTCACATCGTGGGTGTTATCTTTAACATTTTTGCTGTTTTCTTCTTGTATTACAAGAACATCACCATTAATTACCATTTTCTCGTTATCTATCTTCGTTATTTTTAATATATTATAAGATCCTATATGGACACTGTTACCAATTAAATACCTTAAATTTTTGGTAAACACATTTTATTATGAATAAATTTAAAGTTAATTTCTCTCAAAAAATATTTAAGTTATATTTTTATTCACAAAATTTTCCTGAAACAAATAGGGAAAATTTTTGTTGCCGAAATACTTTTAATCAACAAAAGTTTCCATACAAAATTATTTTTAGTTAAATATTTACAAAATTAATTAATACATTGTATTATTCTTTACCTTATAATTCTTAAAATTTTATTTAACACCATGAAAATAAAAGCAATACTCAAAATAGAGAAATAATCACAGAATTTGTATTTGTCTTCAGTTTTTTTTATTAACACCTCGGCCATTTCTCAAAGAGGTTGAGTGAACCAAAAAGAAGAAATATTTCCATCATAGTTCACTCTATCATTGTCTTGCCAGAGGCGCGGCTACACTTTAGTTAAAAGGCTGCAACATATCGACACCTTTCCTTCTGAGTGCAAGCATTGTAGTTCCCACCTTCAGGACTCAAGTCTGATCTGCCAGTTTCCCTGAATCAATTCATAAATATTACTTTGCTCACACTGCAACAGCAAGTCAAGTCATAAAAACCATGTCTCCACTCCTATCTGAAACGCTCATGCACACTTGCTGGAAGTTTAAGCCCCTCGCACATAAAACTTCCTTTACCACCTCCCTCCAACCTTTCCTCAGCCGACCTTTACCCCTCCTTTCTTCCACTACAGATTCATAAGCTCTCCAAGCCATTCTATTTCGTTCCACCTTCTTTAAATGTCCGAACCATCTTAGTAGTCCCTCTTCAACCATCTGGATAAATACTTTTAGTAACGCAGCGCCTCCTCTTAATTTCTAAACTATTGATTCTCTACATTATATTCACACCACACATTACCCTCAGACACGACATCTCAAATGCCTCCAACCTTCTCCTTGTTGCAACATTCATCCGCATAAGAACATTCCTCTCTTTACTTCCATAGATAAAGCCCTTTTTCTCCACAGACTCCTCATTGCACCACTCACCTTTTCCCCTCATCATTTCTATGATTTACCTCGTCTTTCACAGACCCATCTACTTACAGGTCCACTCCCAAATATCAGAGTACATCCACTTCCTCCCTCCAGGCTAATATCCAGTCTTTCATTACCTAAATATTTTGTTATTCTCATAACTTACTCTTTCCTATGTTCACCTTGAATTTCTTTCTTTTACTTACCCTACCAAATTCACTCTTTCATCTCTTTGAAATGTTAACACTTCAGGTATTTATTATCTAATCAGTAACATTTGTAATTCCACATTACAACTACTTTTCGTGTACAATAAAAATGATTCGTTCCTAATTTTTTAACACGTCTCACAGTCGTTTTACTTTTAACTAACTTTCTGGCGAGACATCTGACGCCCGCATTGTGTTTACCTTACAGTTCCCTGAACACCTGAGGTAAACAACATTATTTACGTTGTTTCCTCAGGAGTCTCCAAGATAAACTATGTCACATTTTCCCTGCAATACAAAATATTTTTTTTTCACTAATGTTTCCACAGAAATATCCATGTAAACTAAGTTTTTACATTGTTCCCATGGTGACCTCAGCAGACTTGTTAAAAAATTCACAGCTGTTCAAGAGACGCTTCTCACACACCTCGTTTTTCTTAAATTTTCACAAGATATCTCTTGAAGTTCGTTTTGATAAGGACCTGCCTCGTATGGGCCAGTAGGCCTTCTGCAGTGTTCCTACATTCTTATGTTCTTATGTTCTTAAATAAAACAATATTTTCACGAGACTCTCCACTGAACATAATTATTTTTCCTTGTGTGTACGTGAATCTCATATAAACGTAATTTTTATTACAAATCACATCTAGACTTGGATTTTTTTATGGAGCAATATAGAGTGTGGTGTTACTGAAGAAACCTTTACACTTGAACTGACAGAGTCAGTGATCGCTGTGCAGTAGTCAGCAGAATGGGAACTAACTCATCCTCTCTTTGTAGTGAGATAACTCTGCCTTCTACCTGTAGTCTTCCCGGAGGGTGTTCTGGGGATCAACGCCCCCGCGGACCGGTCCTTGACCAGGCCGCACGGTCGATCAGGGCTGTTACTGCTAGCTGCACATAGTCCAGCGTACGAACCACAGCCCGGCTGATCGTGTATTAACTTTAGTTGTCTGTCCATCTCCTAATGAAGGCAGTCAGGAATCTATTGTTAATGCCTCTTATGCCTAGTGGAAAGCTGTTGAACAGTCTTGGGCCCCTAAGACTCATTGTAATCTTCTTCAGTTAATTTAATGAAGTTAAAGCTTCACAGACACACAGAAACACACACACACACATTTTATTGGCCTGTAAGAAGGCGTTTAACACAGTTCCACACAAGAGATTAGTGCAAAAACTGGAGGACCAAGCAGGGATAACAGAGAAGGCACTACTATAAATCAGGGAATACTTGTTAGGAAGACAGCAGCGAGTCATGGTACGTGGCGAGGTATCAAAGTGGGCGCCTGTGACGAGTGGGGTTCCACAGGGGTCAGTCCTAGGACCAGTGCTGTTTCTTGTATTTGTGAACGACATGACGGAAGGAATAGACTCCGAAGTGTCCCTGTTTGCAGATGATGTGAAAATCGGAGGATGATCAGGCGCGAACTACAAAGGGATCTGGACAGGCAGCAGACCTGGTCCAGAAACTGGCTCCAGGAGTTCAACCCCACCAAGTGCAAAGTCATGAAGACTGGGTATTACAACCCAAGAATCCAAAGGTCTGTTATCCTGGGTGTAAATTTAGCAAAATAAACACAGCAGAAAAACTTATGATTTATATTATTCTTCACCAAGTAAGAACAGAAGTATGTACACTATATACACTATGTACAGCAATAGGTTTTAGTGCACTCCACGGTAAGCATGGCAGAATAGAAGCCACTAGAGAGCAGACCGTGCTTCAACCAGCTCTAGAATGGGAATGACTAGGGCAGACAGGTGTGTGGTACCAACAACACCTCTGTGATTGCCAAAACCATCTTCTCATTGGCTGGAACCTGGGTACTGATTGAACGATGGGGCCCCATCGTTAACCCTTAGCACCTGGTTCGCTTGTTGAGGGAGATAGCCTTTCAATGAGGGTGTGTACATGCGCCGAATAAAGGTTACGTACTCTTTGCATGCCACACCCCCACTTCGAGAGGGCTCAGGAATAGGCTCCCACCACCCATTGGTAACTGTGCCACCATGGCACCATATAATGGGACCGCCTTTCCTCTCAACCATCCAGCTCTTAGAGCTCAGTTTTATTCACGACAAAAAGCAAAACCCTGAACTTAGAGCGAGATAGCAGACAGTCGGGCTAACGTAGGTCCAAAGTGTGGGAGGACTGTATCCCGCACTCCCTCACTAAAAAAAAACACACACACACACAAGGGGACCAAAAAAAGAGCTTAAAACTGGTCACCACAGGTCCCTAACACATCCTTACCTAATTATACAATTTTTAGACTCTAGATAAAGAGTCTGCCAACTTATTTTCTTTGCCGGCATTATGTAATATTCTGAGAGAATAGGGTTGGGGTCTGTGGGGGCAGTTGGGACGGATATGACCCACTTTATTACAGAGGAAGCAGACGACAGGCTTGCCCTTAACTCCCTGCTGACGTTGCAACTGGTGTCGCTCTGGCTGGTGTCGCTCTGGCTGGTGTCGCTCTGGATATTGTTGTCGAGTTGCACCATGTTGAGTGGTTTGTCTCTCACCAGGTGGACCATGAGTTGAGAAGCGTGGCTCAACAGGTGGCTTAGTTGGCTGACAAAGACGCTCTCCCTCCTGATGGTACTTCATCCTCCAAGGTTGACGATCTCTGTTCATGCCAGGCTGTTAAAAAGAGAGATGAGACCGCTCGGATAAGGAGCAGTTAGTTTCAAAGGTATCAGCCAACCTGGCTGCCTCCAGTGCAGTGATTAAGTCACGATCCTGCTAAAAGACTCTAACCTCTGGTTCCACAGACTCCAGCAGGTTGTCGACTAGGACAAGCTGCACAAGATCATCGAAGGTAGCAACACCACTTGCTTTATACCAGCTGGTAAAAGTTTTGGTCTGCTGTCGCACAAAATCAACCAGGGATGTACCAAACTGTCGTCTGCCTAACTTGAATGACTTCCTATACTTAGCTGGGATACAAGAATATGCTCTCAGAACTGTGGTCTTCACCACTTTATAATCGGAAAAATCTGTGTCATTTAACACTGACGTAAATTCCTGTGCCTTACCAAACAATGCTGTGTGAACCAATGACGCCCAATGCTGTTCCGGCCACCTCAAGGCTCGAGCCTGACGATTTTGCTCCGTTGATGTATCATTTTCCTCCTGCGAGAACATCGGGGTTTTATTCCTGGCTCCCGTAGAGGGAGAAGTCTAATGTCCCATCTCCTCTTCCCGAAATTTGACATTTATCAGGGTACGAAGCTGCACAGCTGTGAGAGTGCGTTCGTAATCAGTGCAAATGGAACGAGCAATTTGCCAACAACGCTGTTGTTGAGTGAGGTTTGAAATATTTGACCACCTAGACTATACTCTGTCTGCGGTCTTCTTTGCCCTTCCCGGATCTTCATGATTTTGCATTTGGCAGGGTTAATTTAAGGAGCCAGTTGCTGGACCAGACTTGTAGCCTGTTCAGGTCTCTTTGTAGTCTTGCCTGATCCTCGACCGATTTAATTCTCATTAACTTCACATCATCTGCAAACAAGGACACTTCTGAGTCTATCCATTCCGTTATGCCATTCACATATAACAAAAACAACACAGGTCTTCGGTCTGACCCCAGTGGAACACCGCTTGTCACAGGCGCCCACTCTGGCACCTCATCACCTTCCATGACTCGTTGTTGCCTCCCTGTCAGATATTCTCTGATCCATTGCAGTGCCTTTCCTGTTATGTGTGTGTGTGTGTGTGTGTGTGTGTGTGTGTGTGTGTGTGTGTGTGTGTGTGTGATGGGCTATGATAGTAAGGATTTGCGTTTATCACAAGTTAATGAGTCCTTCAGCACGACAGGAGAGTCTTGAATGTGTGCAAATAGTGTGGTGGGTAAGAGAAAGGTTAGGGTGAGTCTGTGTTGTGGCAGAGAGAGAGAGAGAGAGAGAGAGAGAGAGAGAGATTTTGGTTTTGTGAACGAGGAAACTATAGAACTTAATGAAAAGCAAAAAAAAAAAAAAAACTTGAATATTAAGTAAATGGTATTAATGTAACAATGTGAGGAAAAAAAACAGTCTTCATTATATGTTATGTGAAACATTGTTATTTTTCTTCTTAGTTTTCTCGATTTAATTATACAAATGAAGAGAGGACAAGAAATTACTTCGGAAAACAGATGGAACAACTATAAACAATATTTTCGAAGAGACTGGATCATAAGACAAGTGACATGATGGAGTCGGTGAATTCTAATGATGTAGGGGAGTTGCCTTGAGATTTAGGAAGAATTTTGAAAATGCAACTATAGAAGTAAGAAAATAAGTGCTAAACGATAGTTAAGAAAATAAGGTCACCTGTGATGGAGGGACTAAACGCACTTCGTACAGGAATAGATGAGAATTCCACCAAGGAAACAAAGTGGAAATCATTCTTATGTAGGACTGAGTTAGAAGAGTGTATCAAATATTATTTATTTGATAAGTAGCGGCTTAGTAAGCATAGCTAAGAAAGACGTGTTGTACCTGGGTGAAAATAAAATCTTCAGACAAGGAACAAACCAGACAAGGAACACCCCCCTTGTTTTTCTCATCTCTCTCAGGAAGGATATACATTCGTGTAGTATTCCTGTTCACTTCCCGTACTGAGCGCACTCCATCACCTCAAGTGCTGTTGTAGCGCCGGTTAATTCTCAACACTTACAGTGATAGTAGCGGTGCCAAAGAAATCACTGCTGTGCAGTATTTACTATAAGTTCAACATTGTAACTCCCAGTAAAAATTGGTACGTTAAACTTATAAATATCATAATATAAATATTACCTACTTTTATGAAGTTATTATTAACTTTTATTTTTATTCGTAGTACTATTAGTTAAATTATTATTTATTAAACCATTTTAATGTAATAAATATTTAGGGGTTGATGAACATTCTAAAACTATATTAAAGTGGCGATGAGCTGAAGAGTCTGGGGACCCCCACATTAGACAAGTGTTATTCCACACAGAGTTCAGTACCTCTACGGGTCATGATCACCAAATACTTGACACATCGAAGTGCTGCATTTCTAAGACTAGAATGAAAGTAACTTTACAAAATGAAATTGCTTCTGGAGAGGCTTACCTATTACAAACAAAGGTATATTAAGACAGGAATGTTGTTCCTGGCTGTAAATGAAGTCTCCTGACAAGAAATATCCCTTAAAAATATTAATATTAAGGTAAACTTAAAGGTAGATTTTGACTACCCATATATTCCCTTCATAAATATTTACAAATTATATATAGAGCAACAGAGCAACAAAATGTTAATTAGCGAGAGAGCGAAGAGAGATCACTCACTATAATGATGTTTTTACCCCTTCATGAGAGCCCATTATGTACTCACTTAATTGTGGTTGCAGGAGTCGAGACTCAGCTCCTGGTTCGCCTCTTCACTGACCGCTACTGGCTCCTTCCTCTTCCAGCTCCATGAGTTTTATCATACCTCGTCTTAAAACTATGTATGGTTCCTGCCTCCACTACGTCGCTTACCAGACTATTCCACTTCCTAACAACTCTGTGGCTGAAGAAATACTTCGTAACATCCCTTTGGCTCATCTGAGTTACAGTTTCCAATTGTGACCCCGTGTTTCTGAGTCTTCAGCTTCCAATTGTGACCCCTTGTTTCTGAGTCCCATCTCTGGAACACCCTGTCTCTGTCCACCTTGTCTATTCCACGCAGTATTTTGTATGTCGTTATCATGTCACTCCTGACCCTCCTGTCCTCCAGTGTCGTCAGACCGACTTCCCTTAACCTTTCTTCGTAGGACATTTCCCTTAGCTCTGGAACTAGCCTTGTTGCAAACCTTTGCACTTTCCCTAATTTCTTGACGTCCTTGACCAGGTGTGGGTTCCAAATTGGTGCTGCGTACTCCAGTATGGGCCTTATGCACACACTGTATAGTCTTGAACGATTCCTTACTGAGGTATCGAAACGCTATTCTCAGGTTTGCCAGGGGCCCATATTTGGTTAATGTCGGCTTCCGGCGACGTGCTCGGTGTTATAGTCACCCCCAGATCTTTCTCTCTGAGTGAGGTTTGTAGTCTTTGGCAGCCTAGCCTATACTCTGTCTATGGTCTTCTTTGCCTTTTCCAGATCTTCATGACTTTGCATTTGGCAGGGTTAAATTCTAGGACCCAGTTGCTCGACCACGCGTCCAGCCTGTCCAGACCTCTTTTTAGACCTGTCTGGTCCTTAACTGATTTAATTCTTCTCATTAACTTCACATCATCTGCAAATAAGAACACTTCTGAGTCTATCCCTTCCGTCATGTCATTCACATATACCAAGAATTGCACTGGTCCTAGGACTGACTCTTGTGGGACCCCGCTCGTCACAGGCGCCCACCATGATACCTCATCACATGACATGCCTCGCTGTTGCCTCCCTGTCAGCTATTCTCTGATCCATTGCAGCGCCCTTCCTGTTATACGGGCCTGATCCTCTAGCTTCTGCACTAATGTCTTGTGGGGAACTTTGTCGAGGGCCTTCTTGAACTCCAGGAAAATGCAATCAACCCACCCTCTCATGTCTTACTTCAGTTACCTTGTCATAAAACTAGAGTAGGTTTGTGACACAGGATTTGTCTTCCATGAATCCATGCTGGCTGTCGTTTATAACCTTGTTCCGTTCCAGGTGCTCCACCACTCTCCTCTTGATAATCTTCTCCATGTCTTTGCGTACTATACACGTCAGTGACACTGGTCTATAGTTTAGTGCTTCGTTTCTGTCCCCTTTCTTAAAGATGGGGATCACATTTGCCGTCTTCCATACCTCAGGTAGTTGACCAGTTTCAAGGGATGTATTGAAGATTGTGGTTAGTGGCACACACAGTGTCACTGCTCCCTCTCTAAGAACCCACGGAGAGATGTTGTCCGGTCCCACCGCTTTTGAGGTATCAAGGTCACTTAGGAGCTTCTTCACCTCCTTCTCGGTTGTGAGTATTTCATCCAACACTTGTTGGTATATCCCTTGTTGGTGAACCCCACTGTTTTGTCTTCCCAGTGTTCTTTCAGCCTTCACTGTAATTACTTCCTGAAATCTCGTGTTGAGCTCCTCACATACGTCTAGGTCGTTTCTTGTGGGCTCTCCACCTTCTTTCCTCAGCCTGATTACCTGGTCCTTGATTGTTGTCTTCCTCCTGATGTGGCTGTAAAGCAGTTTTGGGTCAGACTTGACTATCGATGCTGTGTCGTTTTTGTACTGCCGCTGCGCCTCCTTCCTTGTCAGTGCATACTCGTTTCTGACTCGTCGACTAATCTCTTTATTTTCCTTGGTACTTTGCCTTCTGTACTTTTTCCATTCTCTTGCACACTTAGTTTTTGCCTCCATACATGTGTGTGTGTGTGTGTGTGTGTGTGTGTGTGTGTGTGTGTGTGTGTGTGTGTGTGTGTGTGTGTGTGTGTGTGTGTGTGTGTGTGTGTTTGTGTGTGTGTGTATGTATGTGTGTGTAATCAGCAAGCTACGAGATTCGGACTTCAGCAAGGACAGTTGATAAAGCATCAATTAGGCAAGAGTCAAGCTCTCACCCTATTGATTAATATATAAATCTGACAGCAAATTGAAGTGGCCGCGGGCCCCAGGCAGCCACTCTGAATTGACTGCCAATTTGCCTAGTACAGAATGAACTGGCAGAGTGATTGTGTGATGATCACCGAATAAATTGTTGCATACTCGGCCTTAGACGAGGATGTGTGATATCACCATAATTTTTCAATATATTTATAGATGGGGTTGTAAGATACATAATTGATCGTATGCTGGTAAAGGTGAGAGTTGTCACAGATGCTCTTTGCTGATGACACTCTGCTTTTGGGAGATTCTGCAGAGAAGTTGCAGAGGTCGGTGGATGAGTTTGGTGGGGTGAATATAGTGAATTTAGGAAAGAGTAAGGTATGAGGATAACAAAAAAATGGGTAACGAAAGATTGGATATCAGATTGGAGGGAGAGAGTATGCAGAAGGTGAATGTGTGAACGTGTCAGCAGATGGGTCTACGAAAGATGAGGTGAATCATAGAATTGGTGAGGGAAAAAAGTGACTGTTGCACTGAGGATGCTTGCTAGACAAAGAGCTTTGTCCATGGAAGCAAAGAGTGGAATGCATGAGAGTATAGTTATAATAATATTCTTATATGGGTGTGAAGCATGGGTGGTGAATGTTGCAACAAGGAGAAGGCTGGAGGCAGTGGAGATGTCATGTCTGAGGGCAATGTGTAGTGTTAATATAATGCAGAGAATTCGTAGTTTGAAAATTAGGAGGAGGTGCAGGATTACCAAGGCTATTATCCAGAGAGCTGTGGAGGGGTTGTTGAGGTGGTTCGGACATGTAGAGAGGAAAGAACAAAATAGAATGACTTCGATAATACATAAATCTGTAGTGGAGGTAAGGTGGGGTATGGGTCTGCCTAAGAAAGGTTGGAGGGATAGGGTAAAGGAGGTTTTGTGTGCGAGGAGCTTGGACTTCCAACAGGCATGTGTGAGAATGTTTGATAGGAGCAAATGGAGACAAAAGGTTTTTATGACGTGATGTGCTGTTGGAGTTTGAACAAGATAACATATATGAAGGGATTCAGGGAGACCGGGAGGCTGGACTTGAGTCCTGGAGATGGGAAGTACAGTGTCTACACTCTGAAGGAAGGGTGTTATTGTTGTAGTTTTATAATTGTGGTGTAGGCATGCCTCTGGCAAGACAGTGATGAAGTGAATAATAGTGAATGCTTTTTCTTTTTCGGGCCACCCTGCCTTGGTGGGAGACGGCCGATGTGTTAATAAACAATATATAAATACTCGGCGAACAACGCCATAATAATTAAGGATAACCCAACACTAGCTGGCTTTATTACACAAGTAGTTTGCATAACTGACAAGTTGATGACTAAGACACTTTGTGCAACACTCGGGTACTTGCAGTGTGAAAACGTATGGTCAGGAAGTAGCTTCATCAGTCTAATACAAATGCGAAGAGTGGAAGATAAGTAGTTTGAGGTAATTAGTCCCTCTTCATCGTCTCAGCACTGAAATCATAAAGTCACTGTCTGTTGAAACGTTTCCACAAGAAAGTTACCCAAGTGTTGCACCAGTGACTCAGTCATCATATTATTTGTTTTGTTATGGATAACATGTAAGTCAAGTAATGTAGTATAAAGTTACAGTATTTATTATCTGTTTCTTGTTTACCTTTTAAACAGAAAAAAAACATACTGTAAAAGATGACAGATTATACACTAGTGCTGTAAAATGTATATTTTGTTTGTTATATTCCACTATTTATACACATTAATGTTAAATTTATAAATTTATCTCTTTTCAATTTCTTATGAGCTCAAATTGATAAAGAATTCTACTTATTAACACACGGCTTAGTAAGGAAAAAATTTACGGACATAAATAAAATTTTATAAACATGATTTAGCTTCAGTTGCTTTACTCTGTCTTCAACATTCAGCATATCCAACTGCTGTAATTCATCCTGGCCTACATGTTCTCATGGTCCCAGGTCCAGGATGAATCTTACGATTTTGTTCTGGGTGATTTGCAGTCTATCTTTCAGTTTTTTTGTCAAGGCAGAGTACCAAGAAGAGCAAGCGTAATCCATATGGCATTGTATAAGGGCTAGACATAGGGTCCTGTGAGCCTCAGTAGGTAGACACTGTGCTTGTCTATACAGGAACTTCAGTCTGGCATTCGCTTTCTTTACTACACTGTTCCCTATCAATTCTCCTGACATGCATGGGTCAAAGGGGATTCCCAAATATTTTACTGATGAAACCAAAGTGATGGGCTCCCCATTACATTGAACATTAAAATTATTTACCCTTCTCAGTTTATGTTTCGTGCCAAAGAGAATGGCTTCAGTTTTCCCTAGGTGTAATGATAGTTTGTTGTCTACTAACCATTTGCTGCAGGACTCCAGTTCCAGTGTTAAAACATTAGCAATATCTTGTGGGTCTTTACCTGACACTAACAGAGCACTGTCATCTGCATACAGTAGGAGTTTGCACTTGACACTGATAGGCATATCATTGACATAACATAAGAATAATAAGGGACCCAGAATACTACCTTGGGGAACTCCACATGTTATCGGCAGGAGTTCTGATTCTGTTTTGTTGATTTTGACTATTTGTCTCCTGTTGCTAAGGTAGGACTTAAACCAGTCTACAGAACCTACACCGATAGCTTGAAGTTTATTACATAATATATTGTGGTTGACAGTATCGAAGGCCTTTTGCAGGTCTAAGGTTACCATACCTATGAGGTTCCCCTTTGACATTTCAGTTCTCAGGTAATCCATCAGATTAATAAGGGAGGTGTCGGTTGAGTAGGATCTTCTAAAGCCCGATTGATAGCTATGGAGAATGTTGTTGTCATTAAGGTACTTAACTACTTGAGAATACACCGCCCTCTCTAGAATTTTAGATATTATACTGAGTATACTAACAGGCCTATAGTTGCTTACATCAGACCTACTATTTTTCTTGAAGATAGGAGTAACTCTGGCCTCCTTGAACCCCTCCGGTACGGTATTAGTGGTGATTGATAGATTTATTATGTGAGCAATAGGGATTGACAGTTCAGAAGCATCATCTTTTAGGAACTTAGACTGGATGTTATCAGGGCCTGTGCTCTTAGTTGGGTTTAACCTGCTTAGTTCTTTTTGAATAAAGTCATGAGATATACTTACTAGTTGACAACTGTTTGGGGTTACCCCTTTATTGGTACAGTATGTTTGAAACTTATCAGAGTCTGTGTTAAAGGTATTTGATGCAGCTGGTAGTTTACTTACTAGTGTTGATGCAACAGATGTGTAGTATGAATTAAAGCAATTTGCCACCTTAGATGTTTCGTGGCATACCTCATTATCGATAGTGAGTACTATGTTAGACCTATCTACTGGCTTATGGCTATACCCCAACTGTTTTAGTTGTTGCCAGAGCTTTCTGGGGTTATGCTTATACTCTTCAGTTTTTGAGCAGTAGTGCTTTGCCTTTGCTCCTTTTATAAGTCTCTGTACTCTGTTCCTCACCCTTTGGAATTCATTTAGTGCTGCAATATCCTGTCTGTTTGCTTTAAATCTTTTTAGCAGCTGGTCTCTGAATTTCATATTATCTAATATCTCAATATTCATCCAGGGTTCAGTTCTTCGTTTAATCCTAACCTCTTTAACTGGTGCAATATTATCAAGGATGGTAGTGAACATTGTTTTGAATTTTTCCCAGGTATCGTTTACGTCCGTGCAACTTGTTATCTCTGTCCAGTCACAATTGTGTAGCCTATTTACCAGTGTTTCTTTACTGTAGTTCCTAGTTGACCTCATTTTTATTGTCCTGTGTAGGCCTATCCTATCCCTAGTGATTTTCCTGGTGCAGTAAATGATGAAATGATCACTAAGACCTGTGGTAATGACGCCTGACTGACTAATGTTCTCAGCGCGGTTACAAAGTATGTGGTCAATTAGGGTGGCTGAGAACTGTGTGATCCGGGTTGGAGTATTAATTAGTTGAGTGTAACTATTTAATCCTAGAATTTGCTTATACCTTTTGCATAGCCCGTTATTTTGCTGCTGAAAACAGATATTGAAGTCTCCCAGTATTATTGTCTCGCAATTGTTTTCAAGTCCGGACAATACTCTGGAAAATTCTTCTAAGAACTGGTCCTGGGTAGGAGGGCGGTAACTAGTTCCTACTAAGATGGGTTTGGTCTTAGGAAGCAGCACTTCAAACCATAGAATCTCCAGTTTATTGTTATTTAAATCAGGTCTTGGGTTGTAAGCTAAGTCATTTCTAATGTAGGCACATACTCCACCACCCTTTCTGTTCCTATCTAAGCGTTTTATATTGTAACCTTCTATTTTGACCTCGTCGTCAGTCACCGTATCATCCAACCAAGATTCAGAGATGGTTATAACTGCCGCCCTAATTTTGTTAGCTAGAATCCTAATCTCTGCCAATTTAGGAAGAAGTGATCTTGCATTGACATGAATAAAGTGAAGGCCTGTTTTCATAAAACAATCATAATCATCAATATATGGCAATGGGTCATTTGTATTAAAATTAGGTAAATCAATGTCATCACTGCTAAAGGGTAACTGTGCCAAAGTGCATTTGTTACACACAAAATGAATTCTGGCACTGTTGCTATAATTGTACATACATCCATCATGCACCCACCCCTTACACATTTTACATAAGGTGCCTTTTCTGTTTTTCATGCGTACTTTAGTACAGTGTATGCACCTGTTTGGTAGTGTTTGAGATAATAATGGCTGTATTGTCTCACATTGACCTATGTATGCATTACATGTGGAGTTAAGGTTATCATTCCTAGCTACTAGACCGTCATTGTCGCCGTCATTTATCTGTCTGTTTTGCCTCTGCGCAATAGTTTGAGGTCCTGGATTAATTTGGATATCACCACTTAAGAGCGCTACAATAAGAGCTGTGTGCCACTGTTTTTGTTTGGGCATGCGGTGGTGCCATACCTTGCGGCGATAGTGACATTTACTTTTCTGGTAGGATGGCAACTGTTGGGCTTTTACTGTCCAGGGTGCTGTTACTCCATTCACCTTTTCCAGCCCCCATGACTGATTTCTTTCTTCATGGAATTGAAGAAGAAATATAAATATAATTATGGCAGCCTGTACCCCCCTAATGCCTGCCATTTTCACTCTTCGCTCTTTTACTCATATACAATAATAATTATTTCTCTTTTCCAGTCCCTAGTACACTTAGTATCTTCTTTAGCAATCACCACTGAATTACTAGTAAAATTTCCTCTTCAAAGCCCTCTTCACTGCTCACTTTTCCCTTTACTTCACACAACCCTTACAGTTAACCCCTTATTACACACTCCCCTTCCCACCTCACTTCACAGTCTGGCTTCCCCAATTAACTTCTAACTCCTTTCCATTCTGGTAGATCAGAAAGGTTTAATCCATGGGTTTATCCATCCAAATCCCCCTCAATTCCATTTATCGGGGGTTGTGTGGTGTTGTTGTCTCCTGACCTGTTCTGCTGTCTCAGCCATTTTTAAAACACTGAGGGGAGTAACGCCACCTACAACCTGACTTTCCTTGAGTTTATAGATATATTTGGCGTTTTCTGCTATGATTCTCTCACTGTACACTGGTCAGCTGAATATAGGTCAGCTACTATAACATTAACCTTGACTGTTTAACTATTCACTTCTTTCCCACGACTGTCACTGAGGGATATCCGACCTATAACCTTGGAGTTTTGTACTGTTGATTTGACGATGTCTCCTGTGTTTCCCTCTCGTTAGCACTGGTACAGGTGATATGATGGTGGTACAGATATGATGCTACTGTCAACAGATGAACGTCAGTAAAGATGAGAATTTCACTTCGCTAGTTGTACGTCTGGCAGTAGCGGCTGTTTGGATGCCGGTCAGCCATGTTTAAATGCTCAGTTCTTTCCCTCTTTTGGCACTGAAGAAAAAAGTCCTACAGACCTGTCATTTCCTTGGAGATTTAGTTGATCAGGTTTTCTGCCATGTTGTCTTATATATATATATATATATATATATATATATATATATATATATATATATATATATATATATATATATATATATATATATATATATATATATATATATATATATATATATATATATATATATATATATATATATATATATATATATATATATATATATATATATATATATATATATATATATATGTCTTATATATATATTTCTGCCATGTTGTCTATTAAAGAAGGAGTAATACAGATTAGTGAGAAAGATCTCCAGGACACATGTCTGAGCGAGACTACGTAAACAATACTCCATAAAAACTTTACCTCCCAATTGGAAGTTATCAAGGCGATCCCCAGATAATTGAATCATAGCGGTCTGGATTTTACAGCACTTTCTCTACTACTACACTAGTCAAACCAGAAACTGTGTGTATGTTAGTGGAATCAGACAGTAAATGTGTGTTATATTGTATACAAGACACTAGATCTGTTATCGTAAGAAAATATTTTAGGTACGATATTAGACCCAGTCACATGGTAGGTGGTGTTCTGTTACAAAAACTTGGAATACTAATAGATTCAGCCACTGTATATATACTAGTGAAATCAAATAATACATGTTCTAAATGAACTGGACGTTTTATGTCTACTAGTGAACTTAGTCGGAATAAGATCAGACAGTGTAGGTATACCAGATGATTTACACACTGTAGATAGACTAATAGACTCAGACACCGTAGGTTTACCATCTAGTTCAGTCTACTATTATACATCCTTTATTTTGCTTGATATATAGACCGAGCGATGATAGTGTATCAGGAAAACTGCATCAAGTTGAGACTCGCACGAAAAACAGACACTTTAGAACTGTCAGAAAGCTACGGAAGAGTTGTTGTGAATAATTATTTGTCTTTTTATGTTCCGGTGTTAGAGGAGTTTCAACATGGTGTTTCTAAGTCATTTATTTGTAATTTTGCATTTGCTTTCATAATTGTTTACATTTGACATCTTTCATAAAGACGTCACGTGAAGTGTTGGTGAAGTAACCGAGTGTGTGGAGGATGTCTAGCGGTTCTGAATAATATTGAGTGTAAACGTCATGTGCTCTCACGTTTAGTACTAAAATTACCCAATTTTTCTTTCTTTAATGTCCACAAAACTTTCCTTTATAATAATGATGGTCAAATTTTCAATAATATTTATTTTTTTTATTTACAAGTTTATTAAATGTCCTTTTTTTGGTAACTGATAAAATTATTTTTCCTCGATTTCTTTTTGTATTTGAAATCTACTCAGTTAAAAAAATCTGGGTTATTTATTAATCTTCTCTAGGGTGTAATGTACAGAAAAAAATAAAGCTGGACGGTGTTCAGTGGACCGCCATGATTTGTTTTCTTTAATAAGTTCATTTTTCAGTTGATTTCCACGAACAATTAATCATATTTCTTTTCTGCAATCAAACACATTCTTTCCAAAGTCACGAAATTATGAGAGTTAGCATAAAAACAGGATGACTTAATACACGTTTGTGTAGTGTTGTTTGCATTGAGTCGTACCTAAGGTGCTGATGTGATGCTTGGTTCTCCTTGACACACAGATCATCGGGTCAGGGCAAGAACTGGTGGTGGTGGTGGGTTCCTCTACTGCTGGTGTTTACACCTGTGTGGCCACAGTCAGGGGCTTCTCTGACCTGCAGGGGCGGATGAGGGTACTGGTGAAGGGTCCTCCAACTATAGTGAGTGCTGGGGAGCAGCAAGGCAGACTTGGAGATACAGTAACGTTGGAATGTAACACCGTCTCCATTCCCAGCCCTATACGCGTCACCTGGACTTACAACGGCAGGGATATTGACCTCAGTGAGTATACCAAGTGCTCTACAATGTTCCCTTGCTCTCTCTCTCTCTCTCTCTCTCTCTCTCTGTATATATATATATATATATATATATATATATATATATATATATATATATATATATATATATATATATCACAGTAAACATATATATATATATATATATATATATATATATCCAAGGAAGCTATATAAAACTATATGAAAACTTGGTTGGTATGTATATATATACATATATATATATATATATATATATATATATATATATATATATATATATATATATATATATATATATATATATATATATATATATATATATATATATATATATATATGCAAAATAACCAATGTTAAAGAATAGCGAAATTCCAAGTGCATTCGTGACTACCCACATTATCAAGAAACTATAAAAGTAATACATCAAAGGAAGGCATATAAAGGGTCAAGACTACACCTCACCATCACATCCCACAATAAAGCAACACCTGACGCGTAATGACACCGACTCTGTGAAACAAACCTAGTACTCTACCAAAGAATTAAGATTTATTATTTGTGTAATGTATCATTAAATTCTTCCCAAATTTTATTGATTATAAATTAATATAATATATATAAACCAAAGGAAATATTGTTTCATAAAAAGACTTTCATCATCATTCACTCCATCACTGTCTTGCCAGATGCGTGCTTACACTATAGTTATAAAACTGTAACATTAACACCCCTCCAGAGTGAAAACACTGTACTTCCCATCTCCAGGACTTAAGTCCGGCCTGCCGGTTTCCCGGAATCCCTTCATGAATGTTACTTTGTTCACATTCCAACAGCACATCAAATATTAAAAACCATTTGTCTCCATTCACTCCTATTAAACACGCTCATGCATGCTTGCTGGAAGTCCAAGCCCCTCTCACACAAAACCTGCTTTACCCCCTCCCTCCCACCTTTTCTAGGTAGCTACTTATTCCCTACTCTAAAAATAGGAATTACATAAGAAATCTTCCACATATCAGACACTACACTTGTTTGAAGAGACATGTTAAAATTATCAGTTTATGATTCACAAAGTTCCATTTTGCACTATTTAAATCTCTTGTTTGATTAAGATATCCCTAGTGACTGTTATCTTACATAATTTATCTTCCTCTGGCTATATTGTTATTATCTTCCTGCATGGAAACAGACAAGACATAATTATTAAAAATGAAAGACATTTCATTCTCATTGTCGGTAATACGCTCAGACTTATTTTTAGGGGACCTATCTTTTCTCTAACTTTTGTTCTATATACCTGGAAAAATCCTTTTGGGATCGTTTTTGGACATTCACCACTTTAATTTCATAGTCTCGTTCAGCATTTCTCATCCCTGTTTTGACCTACTTCTTAATGAGTGTATATTGATCTACGAGATGGCCTTTACCTCTTTTGATACTCCTATAAATTAATTTCTTGTGCCCTAAACGATGTTTAACCCTATTGCTCATCCATTTCGAATCATTTCTATTCGATCTCATTTCTGTAAATGGAGTAAATGTTCTTTGGGCAGCATATATACTGTTTAGAAAACTGTCAAAATAATAGCTCTCTTCGATACCCCAGTCCACAGGTGATAGATGATTTCTAACCCAATTGTAATCTGCTAAGCATAATTCTGGTACTGTTACTGAATTATCCAAACTGTCATACTTCCAAATGATACTTAAGGTTATTAATAAGGGTATCCAAATAAAATAACCCAATTCAAGTGGGTTATATCCCCTAGTTGATTCTGTCACAACCTACTTCAAAAAACAGTCTTGAACTACCTCCAGGAAGTAGTACGAATCAATATTCCCAGTCAATGAATTCCAGTCTAATCAATTAAAGATAAGTCTCTAAAAATTACTACCTTATCGTGCCCTTAGGCTGTAAGAATTTCCTCCCATTGTAGTCTCCCTCGGTCCCTATCCAAGTCTGGGTTATGGTAAATCAAGCCGCCTAAAATTCGTTTTTCACGCCCATCCGAAAATCCTACCCAGACAGGCTCTGCGTGTGTTCTTTTAGCTATAATACCCACATTTTGCAGCAATTTAAGTGTTCCCTGTCATATGTCACCACCCCGCCCCCCTTCCTGTTCTCTCTACCTAGTGGTATAAATTGAAATCCTGAATGTGACATTCAGCAGGCATGTCCCGATTCTTCATATCAAACCACGCCAGAGTTACAGCAAATACGTCAGTGTTATCTGCACTTGCAACTAATCTCAACTCGTCCATCTTGTTTAGCACTACGGCTATTTGTTTATGTTTTGATCCCTATTTTCTCTTTTCCCTCCCTGCTCCTTCACTATCTCTATTACTGTCTTTATCATCTAGTACCACTAGATTCCAAGATATACTTCATGAGAGTAAGACACATGTGCAACATCTGGGTATCTTTATTGTAGACGTTTCGCCATCCAGTGGCGAAACGTGGATGGCGAAACGTCTACAATAAAGATACCCAGATGTTGCACATGTGTCTTACTCTCATCTTGTCGGTATTATATACCATTTTGTACACAAGATATACTTCAGTAACTCTACCTCATTTTGCCTATAGCTGTTTACCTGGAACTAACAATATTGCTACACTGAGAATTCTTCCAGCCCATTTCTGTTATATCATAGTACACTGCATTCCCACAAAACTCATACCACTAACCATTTCTAGTTTAAAGTTCTAACAGCTCCCTCCACTGCACTGGCCAGTGCCTCCACTCCAGACCTAGATAAATGAACCCCATCAATTGCATACATGTGATTTCTGCCACAGTAGAGTCCTCAGTTGTCTATAAATGCTACTGAACTCACGAAATCGTAATGACACGATTGCCAACAAACCATACCACGGGCGGGATTGATCCCGCGGTCAGAGAGTCTCAAAACTCCAGACCGTTGCGTTAGCCAATGGCTAACGCGACGGTCTAGAATTTTGAGACTCTGACCGCGGGTTCAATCCCGCCCTTGGTATGGAATGCTACTGAATTTTGTGCACTGTACATTGTACATTGAACTCATTGTACATTGTACATTGAACTCATTGTACATTTTGTACAATGAGTGTTTTCTGCTCAATACATTTTCTTATAAACCCCTTGATAAACTTTTCTTCAATAAATTCACGTACGTTGAGAACATTATCTTTTTCCTACCTTAATTCCTATTGTAGCTGCAATTAATCCGAATCATCAAGTGTTTTTATATAAGATAAATGTGTAAAAGTCAGTTTTCAGTTGGAGCTAGGAAGTATCGTTCCTTTTTTAAATCTTTTATCATTCTTTAATGGGATGACAGTACTTCACCAGAAATTTTGCAATGAGACCGAATTAGTGTGTGATCATCGGTCTTGCTGGAACTGAACGTACAGGTTCAGGATCACAAATAATCAGTTTTTTGCAAGGCCTAAAATCAAGAATGAATTTTGTTGGTGACAGTTCGCTGATATGTGACTTAATTTGTTCTATTATTACCATTGCATTCAAAATATTAAAATTTAAATATAAAATAAGGCCCACATTTTATTAGATGATTTCGCAAGGCTGCATTCAAGGCTGGGCCTTGGATGCAGCGTTAAATTAAAAGAATTCTCTGATACCAGTGGGTTTATTTCTGAGAGTCAACCTGCCAGTAATGCCTCAAATATGTCCTCAGTAATAACAAGCAACCACTTGATAATTCCTACCAACGCCTTGACTTCCACTTAAACCGTAATTAATGAGAAACGAGAAAAGGATGTACCGACAAATCCACTATGATGGTTGGCGTCTGCAACGTACCTCATGGAGGCCGCGATTCTTCAGGATCAGAAACAGAGCACGCAGACACAGGTACGCCTGCAGTTAAAATATCGAAAACAATGTCAAGAGTTCTTATTACAACAGGATAAGGATAAGCGTTGACACAGGCCCCTAAAGATAAAAGAAAACTGAAAAAGAAACACTCATGCCGTGAATATCTAAACTATCGCCCGTAAACAGTACATATGTGATCCTCGCAGTTTTTAAGTGGAAATTAAACAACATACTGAAAGTGAGAAGGACCCAGACTAAACCCCAGTGTTGTTGGGAAACAAGATGTGTTGCCATTCCAGGGAAGTAATAAACTGTATTACTGTAGAATGATCATGGAAAAACCTAGACTAATAGTGTAACGGTAGTGTAGGGAGTAGACTAGCTAGAAAAACGAACTACCCTCAGTGGAAATTATACAAAAATATTGAAAGTGCCACAGTGCCTAGCTTAAGTTTTAAAACAGGAAATGTTTCCATTTTATGGAAGTTCTATTAAAATGTTTTACTCATGAGTAATAAAGGAAAAACCGCAGACTAATAGTATAAGTGTAGTGCAGGGAGTAGCCTAGTTAGGAAAAAACTGTCCGTCACTGAGAGATCAACATCATATAATTTTAAAAGGGGTGAGTTAAGAGGAAATTACTGCTAGTAGGCCTAGCTATTGTGTGACTGATAAAACAACTATTATACTATATTACAGTGAAAGAAAAGTGTTATTTGAATATAGTGAATGTCCTTTGTAATAACCAGTGTATAGCACAGTGATATAATACAGGTGATAAAATGAGAGGGAAAGAAATAGTAACGTTAGGCTGTCGGATAAATCCCTCATCATGGGGATGACATGTGTCTAAATGTTCTCACAAATCCCTCATCATGGGAATGACATGTGTCTCAATGTTCTCACAAATCCCTCATCATGGGAATGACATGTGTCTAAATGTTCTCACAAATCCCTCATCATGGGAATGACATGTGTCTAAATGTTCTCACAAATCCCTCATCATGGGGATGACATGTGTCTAAATGTTCTCACAAATCCCTCATCATGGGGATGACATGTGTCTCAATGTTCTCACAAATCCCTCATCATGGGGATGACATGTGTCTCAATGTTCTCACAAATCCCTCATCATGGGGATGACATGTGTCTAAATGTTCTCACAAATCCCTCATCATGGGGATGACATGTGTCTAAATGTTCTCACAAATCCCTCATCATGGGGATGACATGTGTCTAAATGTTCTCTCAAATCCCTCATCATGGGGTTGACATGTGTCACAATGTTCTCACAAATCCCTCATGGGGTAGACATGTGTCTCAATGTTCTCACAAATCCCTCATCATGGGGTAGACATGTGTCTCAATGTTCTCACAAATCCCTCATCATGGGGTAGACATGTGTCACAATGTTCTCACAAATCCCTCATCATGGGGTAGACATGTGTCACAATGTTCTCACAAATCCCTCATCATGGGGTAGACATGTGTCACAATGTTCTCACAAATCCCTCATCATGGGGTAGACATGTGTCACAATGTTCACACAAATCCCTCATCATGGGGTAGACATGTGTCACAATGTTCTCACAAATCCCTCATCATGGGGTAGACATGTGTCACAATGTTCTCACAAATCCCTCATCATAGGGTAGACATGTGTCTCAATGTTCTCACAAATCCCTCATCATGGGGTAGACATGTGTCACAATGTTCTCACAAATCCCTCATCATGGGGTAGACATGTGTCTCAATGTTCTCACAAATCCCTCATCATGGGGTAGACATGTGTCACAATGTTCTCACAAATCCCTCATCATGGGGTAGACATGTGTCACAATGTTCTCACAAATCCCTCATCATGGGGTAGACATGTGTCACAATGTTCTCACAAATCCCTCATCATGTGGTTGACATGTGTCTCAATGTTCTCACAAATCCCTCATCATGGGGTAGACATGTGTCACAATGTTCTCACAAATCCCTCATCATGGGGTAGACATGTGTCACAATGTTCTCACAAAGGTTTGGGTTGTTACATATAAAGAAATGATTGGATACAGATAGATGGTGCGAGAAACCTAGTTAATCTAAATTGTTAGTAGATCATTTCTCTTATAAGGAAGTGTGTTTTCATACTAAAATGTGGCATCACCTGCGTGAGGTGCCATGTGCATCCATGCACTCAAGGGTAGCGTTACCCACATGGGAAACCACATACGCCTTGCTGTACCACACACATACGACCCATCACACCACATACCACACACCACACACCACACATCACATACCACACATCACATACCACACACCACACATCACATACCACACACCACACACCACATACCACACACCACACACCACACATCACATACCACACATCACATACCACACACCACACATCACATACCACACATCACATACCACACACCACACATCACATACCACACACCATACACCACACATCACATACCACACACCACACACCATACCACACACCATACACCACACATCACATACCACACACCACACACCATACCACACACCATACACCACACACCAAATACCACACACCACACATCACAAACCACAAACCACACAACACATACCACACACCACACACCACACACCACAAACCACAAACCACACACCACACACCACATACCACACACCACACACCACACACCACATATCACATACCACACACAACACATCACATACCACACACCACATACCACACAACACACATCAGAAACCACACACCACAAACTACACATCACACAGCACACACCACACCTCACAAACCACACACCACATATCACACAACACACACCACACACCACATACCACACACCACACACCACATACCACACACCACACATCACAAACCACACACCACACACAACATACCACACACCACACACCACACATCACATCCCACACGCCACACACCACGTACCACATACTACACATAACAAACCACACACCACACACCACATATCACACACCACACACCACACATCACATCCCACACACCACACACCACACATCACATACCACACACCACACATCACATACCACACAGCACACAGCACACACCACACACCAAACACCACATACCACACACCACATACCACACACCACACACCACACTTCACATACCACACACAACATACCACACACCACATACCACACACCAAACACCACACACCACATACCACACACCACACACCACATACTACACACCAAATACCACACACCACACACCACATACCACACCACATACCACACACCACATACCACACACCACACACCACACTTCACATACCACACACCACATACCACACACCACATACCAAACACCACACACCAAACACCACATACCACACACCACACACAACAACCC
The DNA here is from genome assembly GCF_038502225.1 of Cherax quadricarinatus. Taxonomy (NCBI): domain Eukaryota; kingdom Metazoa; phylum Arthropoda; class Malacostraca; order Decapoda; family Parastacidae; genus Cherax; species Cherax quadricarinatus. Next base: position 31,288,764 of record NC_091325.1, on the reverse strand, counting down.
ACTCACCAAATACTACACATCACAAACCACACACCACACACCACATACCACACACCACAGACCACACATCACATACCACACACCACACACCACATACCACACACCACATACCACACACCACATACCACACACCACACACCACACTTCACATACCACACACCACATACCACGCACCGCATACCACACACCACACACCACACACCACATACCACACACCACACACCACATACCACAAACCAAATACCACACGTCACAAACCACACACTACACACCACATACCACACATCACACACCACACATTACATACCACACACCACATACCACATAATACACATCACAAACCACACACCACACACCAAATATCACACACCACACACCACACATCCCATCCCACACACCACACACCACACTTCACATACCACACACCACACATCACATACCACACAACACACAGCACACACCACACACCACACACCACATACCACACACCACATACCACACACCACATACCACACACCACATACCACACACCACATACCACACACCACACACCACACACCACATACCACACACCAAATACCGCACACCACAAACCACACACCACATACCACACACCACATACCACACACCACATACCACACACCACAAACCACACACCACACACCACACACCACATACCACACACCAAATACCACACACCACAAACCACACACCACATACCACACACCACATACCACACACCTCATACCACACACCACATACCACAGACGACACACCACATACCACACACCACACACCACATACCACACACCACATACCACACACCACATACCGTACACCACATACCACACACCACACACCACATATCACCCACCACACACCACATACCACCCACCACACACCACATACCACACACCACACACCACACATCACATACCACACAGCACACACCACACACCACACACCACATACCACACACCACATACCACACACCACATACCACACACCACACACCACATTTCACATACCACACACAACATACCACACACCACATACCACACACCAAACACCACACACCACATACCACACACCACACACCACATACCACACACCAAATACCACACACCACACACCACATACCACACACCACATACCACATACCACATACCACACACCACACTTCACATACCACACACCACATACCACACACCATATACCACACACCACACACAAAACACCACATACCACACACCACACACCACATACCACACACCAAATACCACACATCACAAACCACACACCACATACCACACACCACACACCACACATCACATACCACACACCACACACCACGTACCACATACTACACATCACAAACCACACACCACACACCACATACCACACACCACATACCACACACCACACACCACACACCACACACCACATACCACACACCACATACCACACACCAAATACCACACATCACAATCAACACACCACACACCCCATACCACACACCACACATCACATACCACACACCATACACCATGTACCACATACTACACATCACAAACCACACACCACACACCACATACCACACACCACATACCACACACTACACACTACACACCACACACCACATACCACACACCACACACCAAATACAACACACCAAATACCACACACCACAAACCACACACCACATACCACACACCACAAACCACACACCACACACCACACACCACACACCACACACCACACACCACACACCACATACCACACACCACATACCACACACCACATACCACACACCACACACCACACTTCACATACCACACACCACATACCACGCACCACATACCACACACCACACACCACACATCACATACCACACACCACACACCACATACCACACACAAAATACCACACGTCACAAACCACACACCACACACCACATACCACACACCACACACCACTCATTACATACCACACACCACATACCACATACTACACATCACAAACCACACACCACACACCACATATCACACACCACACATCCCATCCCACACACCGCACACCACACTTCACATACCACACACCACACACCACACATCACATACCACACAACACACAGCACACACCACACACCACACACCACACACCACACACCACATACCACACACCACATACCACACACCACACACCACACTTCACATACCACACACCACATACCACACACCACATACCACACACCACACACCACACACCACACACCACATACCACACACCAAATACCGCACACCACAAACCACACACCACATACCACACACCACATACCACACACCACATACCACACACCACAAACCACACACCACACACCACACACCACATACCACACACCACACACCACACTTCACATACCACACACCACATACCACACACCACATACCACACACTACACACTACACACCACACACCACATACCACACACCACACACCAAATACAACACACCAAATACCACACACCACAAACCACACACCACATACCACACACCACAAACCACACACCACACACCACACACCACACACCACACACCACATACCACACACCACATACCACACACCACATACCACACACCACACACCACACTTTACATACCACACACCACATACCACGCACCACATACCACACACCACACACCACACACCACATACCACACACCACACACCACATACCACACACAAAATACCACACGTCACAAACCACACACCACACACCACATACCACACACCACACACCACTCATTACATACCACACACCACATACCACATACTACACATCACAAACCACACACCACACACCACATATCACACACCACACATCCCATCCCACACACCGCACACCACACTTCACATACCACACACCACACACCACACATCACATACCACACAACACACAGCACACACCACACACCACACACCACACACCACACACCACACACCACATACCACACACCACATACCACACACCACACACCACACTTCACATACCACACACCACATACCACACACCACATACCACACACCACACACCACACACCACACACCACATACCACACACCAAATACCGCACACCACAAACCACACACCACATACCACACACCACATACCACACACCACATACCACACACCACAAACCACACACCACACACCACACACCACATACCACACACCACACACCACACTTCACATACCACACACCACATACCACACACCACATACCACACACCACACACCACACACCACACACCACACACCACATACCACACACCAAATACCGCACACCACAAACCACACACCACATACCACACACCACATACCACACACCACATACCACACACCACAAACCACACACCACACACCACACACCACATACCACACACCAAATACCACACACCACAAACCACACACCACATACCACACACCACATACCAAACACCACATACCACACACCACATACCACACACCACAAACCACACACCACATGCCACACACCACACACGACAATAAACTAACCTTAGGAGGAAATCATGTACTTGACTTGTGCTTTGTGTGAAGCTCGAGGAATGTACTCGAATTGGAATTGTGTGTGTGGTGTTATACACAATAAATATTTTTGATGGGTTGTAAGTCTCGACATTTAATACATCCCATATACCAGCATCAATGTCAGCCTCAAACACACCACCACCGCCACTTACTCTGCATGCAGAGCAGTAAGTAAACTGAAAGTCAGGTTTCATGGCACCCAGAGTACAAGTAGAATACGGGCAGGATGACAGTGAAATTTGCCTATGGGATATGTGAAAAGGTCCTTGGGGAAAAATCCAGGATCACATGCAACCTATGTTTGGTAAAACACCACGTCTCTTATGTATGAATAAACACTGCTTCGAAAATTTACATTCAACTAGAAAGATGTTTGGAAATAAATTGTATAAAATACAGACACAATGGAAATATAAATACCTAAGCAGTATAATGTGATCCTTTATTGACAACGTTTCGCCCACACAGTGGGCTCTATCAAGTCTACAAACAGAACTACCTGAGTGAAAGATACGTGAGTATTTATAGGATGAGAATGCTGGGTCAGGTGGAGAATGCTGTATGTGACAATCTTCCGAGTAGACTGACAGAGTCTGAAACTTGGGTAACTTTAAAAATGATTGGATAAGTATAAGAGTAGATCTTCTGCTGTGTTTCTCGATTCTTATGTTCTTATGTGGGATAATGATGAAGGAGTTTCTTGGCAAGAGGCTCAGCTATGTTACAGAAGCCGTTGTTCTGCACTCAGAATCTGCAGCAGTGAGTTCCTTGAGGAAGTATTTTCTAAACTTCACTATCCTCGTCTCTTCATTAGAGACTGCAGACGACGGGCATTAAACATCTTCAACACACTCAGAGAAGACACTCCCGAGAACAGATACATAGTCCTCCCCACCAACTCCATTGCCAAACACGTTTCCAACATTTTTTCCAAAACCTCATTCCAAGTATCTACCTCCATATCCACCACCGTCAAGGACATTACCAGTAATGGGCAGGACAAGCTTCAGTCCTCTGTAGGGTATACATGATCTCTTGTAATGACTGCAGCAAATTATACGTGGGCAAAAACATCCAGAGACCTCCACACAATTATTTCATAACACCAGTACACAGGCAGATCTGACGATCCAAGGAATGCCTGTGTTCAACACCGAAATTCACACAACATTTAATCAACCACAGAAACTCAAGACTTATCGCCAGAGAAGACAACACTCGATACCGAAGAATCCTGGAATCATCACTTATCTCTATATCCAACAACTTCAATCAGAACAATGGCTTCTATAACATAGCTCAACCACTTACCAAGAAACTTCTTCATCGCTATCCCTATCTCTTTTTTTAAAAGGTACCCAAGGTTCTAGACTCCATCACCCTACTCTGAAGATTGCCACATGCAATATTCTCATCCTATAAACAATTCTTTCGCATTAGTTTTTCGCTCTATTGTATGGTTAGAAGTTGTCTCATACACCGTTCTAGCTTTAATCTCTTCACGTTTTCAATAACTTAGTAACTGAAACCTGTTTTCATTGAACATCATATCGTTTTCTGAGGCCAACTGGAAGACTTGGTTTTTAAATGTTTGAAGATTTACAGTGTCTTCAATGGATGGCACTCTAATGAAATTCCAGTATCTTTTGCAAAGGAAGACACAGTGCTATGGTTAAAATCTCTGTCTAGGTCAGATATGAGGATGAAGAAAAAGACTGGGGAGATTACTGTACCGTGTGTAACAAATCTTTTCATTGTTGCAGCCTCTGACTTTAAGTCCTTTTAATATTACTCTTTGTGTTTTATTGCTTAACAAGTTAAAGATCCATCTGCCATCTTTTTGTATTATTTCTTAATCACGCACTTGTTGAAAGCTTTGGCAAAGTTTGTGTATATCACATCTGCATTCTGTTTGTTTCTTCCAGGGCAAACAAGACCATGTAATAGAGGTCCAGTAGCTGCGGGAAGCATGAGCGGTTTGCTCTAAATCCATGCTTCTCTCTGTTGCCCAATTTTTGGGAATTCAAGTGGTTCGTGATCTTGTTTCATAGAACCCATTCAAAGATTATTATAATGTGGGACATTAGAACTATGGGTCTATAACATTTTGTTATTCATTGCTGCCACCTTTGTGAAGTGGGGCTACATCTGTTGTTTTTAGTGACTGGGATACCCCATATCTAGATTCCCTCTCTATAGTATTCTTAAGGAATGCAGTAAGTTTGAGCACAGGGCGGAGTGCATGGACATGTCAATGGCTTTTTAAATGTCAAGTGGAGTTAGATTTTTACCAGGAATTTTGGAAATATTGACTAGGTTTTAAATTTTGTTACAGAAAAAAAGTCCAGATTGTCGATCTTTAGTCTGCTTAGCGGCTCGCTAAACACAGCCAAATCGATGCTTCAGTATCTTACTCATTTTTATGCAGTCGTTAGTGCACGTGACTCATTTAAATTAAGATAAATCTTTTCAATTTCCTTTGTCAGTGCTTCTTTCCCTGTTTTAAATAGTCTAGTCCCTGGAAAAGTTCTGTGATTCTTCGCTTGACTCACGAAATCGTAATGACACGATTGCAAACAAACCATACCACGGGTGGAGTTTGAACCCGCGGTCAGAGAGTCTCAAAACTCCAGACCGTCGATGTGGACTGAACACATCGACTCCAGGCTGAGGGACTGATTACCTCAAACTCCTCCTCTCCTTACGCCTTTCTACTTTGTATTGGACTGATGAAGCCACTGTGTGGCGAAACGTTTCCTGAATAAAGATTCCCATATGTTGCATAAGTGTCTCAATCTTCAACTTGTCGGTTTTTCAAGCCATTCATTGCAACTGTTATGGTTAGTTTTCCAAAGTTTGTTGGTTGTGTACCTCCAGGTCCCTTTCAACTGGTATGCAGGACATGTGTTATAACATTACTTGTCATGGCCTGATGTATTACACATTGCATAGTGAAAAATTTTGCTGGAGGTTGAACAACATACTTCCTCGGTCAGGAGGTCACGGATTTGTTTTATATTTTCAAATTTTTGCGTCCAGTTCTTTTTCCCAGATATTTCCTGCCTACAGATACCCCAAGCATAGAGTGCATAATTTTTTCTTCTGCTGGCTAAACTTTTGGGGGGCTGGGTTCCCAGCTGGTTCAGTTTCTTTTATTTGCGCCAGCCCTATCTTCAGCAATGGTTTCTGAATCAGCACCACCGCCCACTAATTCTAGAACTGTACATATTCCATCCCCAGCAGCAGGCTCACGTGCTACTGAATCTGTATTGGTGGCTGTCATAGAGTAAGGAGACGAGTCTATAATGGAGTCTGTATTAAGGTCTGTTGCTGATCAGTACTAGGGATGGAGGCTGTGGTGGTTGGGGGTGAAGTTCTGGTGATTTACACCTCTTTCAATGGGGCTCTACTCATATCCGAGTCATCTTCTGAAATTTGAATATTCTGAATTTTTTTATTTTTGGCATCTGTTCCGTATTCCAACTCTGAGAGAGTCGCTGCTTGAGATTTTCCTCCTATTTTCTGTACATTTCAGGTAGAATATCCAAAAGTAACCGTGTACCTTCTAATTATTATTCAGTACGCCCCCCCCCTTTGTACTTTTCTGAATAGTGTCCAAAGCCCAATGTACTTATTGCAAATCCAGAAGCACCTCTTCAGTTTATTGTCATGACGGAAGCAATGTTTACTTTTAAACAAGATACATGGTGATTAGAAAAATACGTATAGGTATCAAGTATTTTTTCCATGGCTTTTTCTCATATTTCACGCGTATTTCTATATGCCATCCAGTCAGAATTCTATGAGTAAGAATGGTCAATAACAAAAGCAACAAAAATTCGTTGCCAAAGATATTTAAAGATATTTGGGTATTTTGGGGTTGCTGAATTCGAAAATGGCAGTAGGTTTTCCAAATTGGCTCTAGTTTGTAAGACTTTGCTCACTTACCCTCAGTTAACTGGGAACTTAGCCATAACATGTGTATATGTATGTGTAGTGACAATTTGTATATACAGATAGATTTAATAAAGATTAGAATTTTATTTTGTATCAACAATGATCAAGTCACAATAATGTAACCTTCATTTTGCTATTTTTCCAAATAAACATGAGTTCTTCACGAAGAGTCTGCTTAAACAATCACAACGCATTTTGCTACATTTGTGGCAAATACTTTTTGCAAAAATGAACGAAAAAAATGACAGATTTTGTAAAACAAGCTTTTTTTGCTTATTTTGAAGTGGCACCTGGAGAACAGAACAAGTTTTGGGGTCCCCATATAGTTGCAAAACCTGTGTAGAATAATTACGACAGTGGAAATATATGCAAAGGAAAACATAAGTAGAGAAGCCTCCAGGACGATTGTCATTTGTGTATGGTGAATGTGAAAGGTTTCAATCGATACAAGAAAGTCAAGTGCAACATTTGATTTGGAGTCAGTGTTGAGATCTGTGCAACACAACAAAGATGTTACCATACTAGTGTTTACAACACTGTCTAAGCTTCCGCTGTCAGATGTTGAAGAAACTGAAGGTTTAGGATGCAACACAGGGGATAGTAGTGGAAGTGAATATGAAGTAAGTATATCACCAGCCCAGCAGTTCTCCCAAGAACTCAATGATCAGATACATGACCTGAGGCTGTTAAAGCAGGCATTTGAACTTTTAGCATCCAGACTAAAAGAAATGAAGTGTCTATAACAAGAAAATGAAGATGAAGAGCCTGTATACTGCAAAGATATCATTGAATTTCTTCTAATGAGACTAGAATATCGACCAGGAGATTAGCGGCTGTTTATAGAAAGCTCCAACATGCATGTCTTCCAACTGCTGTCTCAACAAAACTTTGCCGTTGATCAGCACACTTCTAATTGTGCAAACAACGTTTTCATATGTAGTAATTAGTGGTATCTGAATGTTGTTACTATGTTAATCTGCTATTATATAGAATGAGTGCTAGTATGTATTACATAATTTGACTTTTGCATGATTTAAAAAAGTAATTTCAATGCGATGGTCAATATATTTTCTCATCAATATATTTCACATCAGTGGGATACCGAATTTATCGAAACCATTGCTAATCAAGCAAAACTGATGACATATTCGGAATCAGCACCAAAAACTTACCATAAAAATCAATGTGATATCATTGACTAAAAAATAAGTGTTCTGGCGTAGCCCACAAGTCCTGAGTGGCACTTAAGTGTACTTTAATATCCAACAACTCTCTCCCTAGGCACATGTGAACGTATTTCCCATATCGCTCGTTCTCTTAACTAATGTTTCATCATTTTAGGTCACGATTTCAGTAATATTTTGTTCTGGCAAATATACTTCCGTTTTATATACTTACACACTTTCTTATACCATTCTGTTCCAGTACTGTTTTGTCCTGTCTAAGATACAGACGTGGGAGGCAGATGGTGTCGTAGCATGATGGTAGCATGAATGAAGCCAGTTTATCATGACTCACGAAATCGTAATAACACAGTTGAAAACAAAACAGAGGATGGTCGAGGTCGTAACACTCCAGGCCAGTGCGTAGGCCACTGTAGCCAGCTGTCTCAGTATCTTAAGCACTGACCTGGTGCTTTTACGACTCACTTGCCATGAGTTCTAACCCAACCCGTACCATAGTTAGCCAGTTTATGACCCCACTAGCAGTGGGGGGCGTGGAGAGGGGTGTTCTTTGTGGCGGTCAGTGTGCAGCAGCCGCCAGGAGGAAGGTAGTGGACAGACAGATTGGCTAGAGGCTTTAGCTCATTACTCTGACTCACGAAATCGTAATGACACGATTGCAAACAAACCATACCATGAGCAGGGTTAGAACCCGCGATCAGAGAGTCTCAAAACTGGCCCAGTGGCTAACGCGACGGTCTGGAGTTTTGAGACTCTGATCGCGGGTTCTAGCCCCGTCCGTGGTATGGTTTGCTTTAGCTCATTGACTGAGGAAGATGTAGGGTGTCGTGAAAGGGGAGGAGGAAAGGTTGGAATCTTCTCATTCCTCCTCTATGGCGAGTGTGCACTTCACACACACACACACACACACACACACACACACACACGCACACACACATAATGGAATTTGTCCAAATCTATTCTTAACTATTTCTTTTATTTACTGGCTTCTATACTACTCATTAGTTTTACACCATCGGCAAACGGAGATGCATCTGTTTCGGTCCATCCTGGTCTGTCATTCACAAACATCAGAAACTGTTCTGGTCCTTATGCCTTTCACTGAGCCACGCTTGTGACTCTTTAATATTTTGTCATCTCTTCCCAGATAATCACATTGTGTCTTTCCACTAAGGTACTCTTTGATCCACAATAGCTCATTCCTTGTGTTCACCCTAAGTGATACTTGATACTTGAATATGAGAAACTCCTTGGTGCTAGCGACAACACAGTGCTGAGGTTCGATTACCTTGTGGAAGTGAACGAAGTGAGAAACAAAGATTATGAAGGGAGAATTCTGACTTCAAAAAGGGGACTATGATGGTATGAGGCACAACCTAAGCAGAGTACCAAGAGAAAGTGAGCTACGTAGAGGGAAAAGACAGTAAATGACCATGTAAGACATATAGGAGGCAAAGAATGCTACAGAACAGGCAAGCAAAGAGATGAGCCAAAATTGAATATGCATGGATGAGAAGAGAGACTGAACGACAATTTGAGATTAAAATGACCAGGAAAATGTACTCTGTTGAGCTCTCTTTAAAACCGAACCAACTTATTCCCTTTAATGGGCAGCTTTACCAGCAGCTTAATTAGGAGCTGAAGGAAGCCAGGCTAGAGAAACAGAGACTGACTGAGGAAAACAAGAGGATTCATAGTAATCCCCCTGTTAAGACTCCTCGGGTAAAGAACGGAACCTAGGCAGAAGCCGGGGATAATGAAATGAAACTGAGGATCAAGACGGAAGGATGGAGAGATGGAAATGACGAGGATCTAGGAAACTGCTGTGGGAACTTCCATCTCATCCTCCATGCTACTTGACGATTGCCAGTCACGACATGACAAAGATTGTGCTTGTTGGGGACAGCCAGATTAGGTTTATAGACAGGGCTTTCTGCTTAAAGGATAGACGTAGGAGACAGAGGTGTTGCTTTACTGGGACTGGAATGGGGGATATTGTTAGCCGGATTGACAACATCATGAATAGTATTCGGATCACTCCCATTATTTGCCTCAATGCTGGAGGCAATGATGTCGACACACATAGAAGTGAGGATTTAGTTTTCAGGTGCAGGATAGCAATTATACATAATTAGGAAGAAGGGAGGGCATCCTGTTATACATGGCATTTTGCCTAGAAGAAATATTAGAAATGAATTGCTGCCCAGAGCAATTATTAATTAAATCATGGATAGACAGACACTGCAAGGATGAGTCAGTACCATTCATCGACAACTCAGACCTCTTCTACGGCAGTAATAACATGTATGCCAGGGATTCTGGGGTTCATTTATCTAAGGCTGGTGTGGATGCTCTTGCCGGTTCAATGGAGGGTGTTGCTACAGCATTAAACTATTAATAATTAAAGGTGTGGGTTTTGGAAGTGAACAAATGGATTGTGGAAATATTGATTTAGGCTTTGATATAGTGAATTTTAGGAATAAAGGTCAACTAACATATGGTAAAGATGATAACGGAAATTGTGGAAAAGCCAAGCTGAATGGGGGAAAAGGTGCAGAAATAAAAACATCTTAACATACAGTTGAAGTGCCAGAACGAGTTTCATCTCATTCCAAATCATTAAATGTCCTGTGGAGTCCCTGTGGAGGACCCAGTTGCACCGTAAAAAGTCTCCATTGCTGGCGTTTCGACGTTCCTTCAGGCGGACTGTAAGATTTCTATCTATTTCCCCTACATTTATCTTGGGACAGCCTAAACAGGGAATGGTGGAGACGCCTGCTGTGGCAGTTAAAAGTGTGGGGCTACGTTTTATAGTGAGATCTTTGACAGATTATATTTATTGTGGAAACATTTTTGTTGCTTCTAGTAAGTATCTGACGATTATTCCTTTCAACATCACCTCATGGGAGCACTATGAACTGCTGAGAGGACTGTTCCATGGGGGATTTGTTGATATTCAGCCACAATTAGATGATTACATACATTGACACACACGCACACACACAATTTTTTCAGGTTTCAAGGTGCACAAGGCTGCCACCAGGTGATGAGAAAACTTTGTGTCCTGGAAGCGTGAATGTTGACCAGGTGAAACACTCTTATCTCTGTCCCTCCCACCCTCCAAACCCTCTTCCTCCTCTACAACCGCATCCAAATTATTCCATCTTTCGCTATTTATTTCCTTTATCTCATACTCCATCATCATCCATTACTTCCACTACCTGGTTTACCGTCACTTTCCCTCCCCCAACACAATCACTACTCTGTTTCCTGTCCTCTACCTGCCCAACACTCTAACTTTGTTCGTCGTTTTTCCAACTCTAACACCATACATCACTTTCCTACCCTGTTCTCCTCTCTCTCTCTCTCTCTCTACTAACTTTCGGACTCTATTTAGAGCTACCTTCACTGCTCTGCTTTTCATCCTTGAACTCCCTCACTATCTTCACTCTTCCTCCATCATTATATCCTCACTCAGAACTCCCTCACTATCTTCACTCTTCCTCCATCATTATATCCTCACTCAGAACTCCCTCACTATCTTCACTCTTCCTCCATCATTATATCCTCACTCAGAACTCCCTCACTATCTTCACTCTTCCGCCATCATTATATCCTCACTCAGAACTCCCTCACTATCTTCACTCTTCCTCCATCATTATATCCTCACTCAGAACTCCCTCACTATCTTCACTCTTCCTCCATCATTATATCCTCACTCAGAACTCCCTCACTATCTTCACTCTTCCTCCATCATTATATCCTCACTCAGAACTCCCTCACTATCTTCACTCTTTCTCCATCATTATATCCTCACTCAGAACTCCCTCACTATCTTCACTCTTCCTCCATCATTATATCCTCACTCAGAACTCCCTCACTATCTTCACTCTTTCTCCATCATTATATCCTCACTCAGAACTCCCTCACTATCTTCACTCTTTCTCCATCATTATATCCTCACTCAGAACTCCCTCACTATCTTCACTCTTCCTCCATCATTATATCCTCACTCAGAACTCCCTCACTATCTTCACTCTTCCTCCATCATTATATCTTCACTCAGAACTAACTCACTATCTTCACTCTTCCTCCATCATTATATCCTCACTCAGAACTCCCTCACTATCTTCACTCTTCCTCCATCATTATATCCTCACTCAGAACTCCCTCACTATCTTCACTCTTCCTCCATCATTATATCCTCACTCAGAACTCCCTCACTATCTTCACTCTTTCCATCTCTCACTCATCATTATATCCTCACTCAGAACTCCCTCACTATCTTCACTCTTTCTCCATCATTATATCCTCACTCAGAACTCCCTCACTATCTTCACTCTTCCTCCATCATTATATCCTCACTCAGAACTCCCTCACTATCTTCACTCTTTCTCCATCATTATATCCTCACTCAGAACTCCCTCACTATCTTCACTCTTTCTCCATCATTATATCCTCACTCAAAACTCCCTCACTATCTTCACTCTTTCTCCATCATTATATTCTCACTCAGAACTCCCTCACTATCTTCACTCTTTCTCCATCATTATATCCTCACTCAAAACTCCCTCACTATCTTCACTCTTTCTCCATCATTATATTCTCACTCATAACTCCCTCACTATCTTCACTCTTCCTCCATCATTATATCCTCACTCAGAACTCCCTCACTATCTTCACTTTTCCTCCATCATTATATCCTCACTCAGAACTCCCTCACTATCTTCACTCTTCCTCCATCATTATATCCTCACTCAGAACTCCCTCACTATCTATCTTCACTCTTCCTCCATCATTATATCCTCACATCATACAGGGTTATAAACTATTCCATACTGATAGGGTCAACAGGAAGGGTGGTGGAGTGGCGATGTATGTTAGAGATAATTTAAATTGTTGTGTTAGACAAGATATAAGATTAGAAATTTCGGACACAGAATCTGTTTGACTACAGTTTCTCGAGGGTCGTGAAAAGTTAATTTCGGCTGTGATTTATAGGCCCCCAAACCTTGATAGGGCGTGCAGTAAGCTGCTATGGGGCGAAATTCATAAGACATCTAGATATGAAATTGTTGTGTTAATGGGAAATCTTAACTTTAGACAAATTGATTGGAACAATGTGACAGGAAATCTTGAGTCTAGTGACTTTCTTGATACGGTTCAGGATTTTTTTTTATAACAGTTTCTGACAGAACAAACTAGAGGAAACAATCTATTTGATTTGGTTCTTGCCAGCAAAGAAACACTAGTTAACAATTGTGAGGTTAATGATGAGCTAGAAGAAAGTGATCACAAATCACTTAGTTTCAATATATCATGGAGCTACCCGGATAACTACAAACAAATCTCTGTCCCAAACTTTCGCTGGGCCGATTTCATAGGACTGAAATATTACCTTGGTGGGCGTAATTGGGATGTCCTGACTTTGGATCAGGTAGGTGATCTTGGTTGCCAATATGACGTTTTTCAGAGCATAGTTCTAGCTGCCCAGACAACTTTTGTTCTGAGTAGGGAAATTAGATCTAACAAAAATGATTCCATATGGATGAACAATAGATTAAAACATTTTATTGGTCAAAAGAGAGGCATATATAGGCGTATCAAAAGAGGGGATGGGCAGTTAAAGAGAGAAATAAGAAAAAGAATAAGTAAAGCAAAAAGGGATTATGAGGCTAAGGTCACAAGGGATTCGAAGACTAACCAAAAAGAGTTCTTTCAGGTACACAAAAGTAAGATTAGAGATAAGATAGGCCCAGTTAAGAGTAACTCAGATCAGATCACTGACAGTGATAAGGATATGTGTGAAATTTTCAACTCTTACTTCCTCTCAATTTTTACCCAGGAAGATACTAGCGAAATTCCAGAAATAATAGATTACGTAGAATAGGACGATAATAAACTGTGCACGATTGTGATAACTAGTGACATGGTCCTCAGACAAATAGAAAAACTAAAAGCTAACAAATCCCCAGGCCCTGATGAAATGTTTGCAAGGGTGTTAAAGGAATGAAAAGAGGAACTTAGCATACCTTTGTCTAATCTTTTCAACATATCACTACAAACTGGCATCGTGCCTGACAAGTGGAAAATGGCAAATGTAATACCTATTTACAAGGCAGGTGACAGGTCCTTGGCTTCAAACTATAGACCAATAAGCCTTACCTCCATAGTGGGAAAATTTATGGAATCAATAATTGCCGAAGAAATTCGTAGCCATCTCGAAAGGCATAAATTAATTAATGAATGTCAGCACGGTTTTACAAAGGGGCATTCCTGTCTTACGAATTTACTAACTTTCTTCATTAAGGTATTTGAGAAGGTAGATCATGGTATTGAATATATTATTGTGTATAATGTATGGACTTCAGTAAGGCTTTCGATAGAGTTCCACATCAGAGGCTATTGAGGAAACTTAAGGAGAAATTTTGTCCTCGGTTGAGGCATGGTTGTCCAATAGGCGGCAGAGAGTTTGAATAAATGAGGAGAAATCAGAATGGGAGAACATCACAAGCGGCGTTCCACAGGGGTCAGTGTTGGGCCCCTTGTTGTTCACAATCTACATAAACGACATAGATGAGGGAATAAATAGGGATATAAGCAAATTTGCTGATGACACCAAAATAGGCGATCCAATTCATTCTAATGAGGACATTAGAGCACTCCAGGATGATTTGAATAGACTAATGCAATGGTCGGATAAGTAGCAGATGCAGTTCAATATAGACAAATGCAAAGTTCTAAATGTTGGACAGTTAAATAACCATGTCACATATAAACTAAATAATGTAGATCTTAATACTACTGATTGCGAAAAGGATTTAGGAGTCCTGGTTAGCAGTAATCTGAAACCAAGACAACAGTGCATTAGTGTTCGCAATAAAGCTAACAGAATCCTTGGCTTCATAGCAAGAAGTATAAATAATGGAAGTCCTCAGGTTGTTCTTCAACTCTGTATATCTTTGGTTAGGCCTCATTCAGATAATGCTGCACGTACAAAGGAGGATGACAAAGTTGATTCCATGTATTAGAAATAATTCCTTAGAGGAAAGACTGAGGGCCCTGAATTTGTACTCTCTAGAAAGGCGTACAATTAGGGGGGATAGGATTGAGGTGTATAAATGGAAAACAGGAATTAATAAAGGGGATGTAAAAAGTGTGCTAAAAATCTCTAACATAGACAGGACTCGCAGCAATGGCTTTAAACTGGAATAATTAAGATTCAGGAAGGATATAAGAAAGCACAGGTTTGGTAATAGAGTTGTGGATGAGTGGAACAAACTCCCGATTATCGTTATAGACGCTAAGTCGCTTTAAAAATAGGTTGGATAAATACATGAGTGGGTGTGGGTGGGTGTGAGTTGGACCTGACTAGCTTGTGCTACTAGATCGGATATACTGCTTCTCCCTTGAGTGACTTGCCTGACCTCAGTAGTTGAAGGCATTGGTTTAAGCCGGTGGGAGAATTGGAGCTGCCTCGCATAGGCCAGTAGGCCTGTTGCAGTGTTCTTTTTTTCCTATGTTCTTATGTTCTTATTAGTTCTCCTGCAGTGCCCCTGTTTCTTTTTTATCTTGTTCTTAGAGTACCTCCACCACCACCATCACCACCACCACCACCACCACCACCACCATCACCACCACCACCACCACCACCACCACCACCACCATCACCATCACCACCACCACCACCACCACCACCACCACCACCACCACCACCACCACCATCACCACCACCACCACCACCACCACCATTATCACCACCACCACCACCACCATCACCACCACCACCACCACCACCACCATCACCACCACCACCACCACCACCACCACCACCACCACCACTACCATCATCACCACCATCACAATCACCACCACCACCACCACGACCACTACTACCACCACTACTATTACTACTACCACGACCACTACTACTACTACTACTACTACTACTACTACTACTACTACTACTACTACTGATAATAATAATAATAATAATAATAATAATAATAATAATAATAATAATAACAATAATAATAATAATAATAATAATAATAATAATAATAATAATAATAATAATAATAATAATAATAATAATAACAATAATAATAATAATAATAATAATGAAAACTTACTACCACTGCTGCTGCTTCGCTAAAACCCCACTATCACTATTCGCTTCTTATTATTACCTCTGTTACTGTTTAATTAATTATATTAATACTACTAATACTACTAGGACTATTACCACCACTACCTCTACCACTACTTCTACTATTATAGTCTTACCTTCTCTGGTTCTCCTCCTGGCATCTTGTGTAGAATAGAGGTGTACAAGTAGGTGTATGACTGATTAGTTAGTGATCCAGTCAAGCCATTAGTGGATCCAGTCCATGGAGGCTGCCTTACCATTTATAGATAGCTGGATCACTTACCTCTCTCCATCTCGGGCTGTGTAGGCCGAGTGTAGGCGTATCTATGATGAATTGAAAGCTGATGGAAGACCCTTCCTTCACATGTGGTCAGCGCCGTTAATATACATAAATGAACATTGGAAATACTGTCAACAGGCACTTACCATTGTGGAGTGTGGCGGTCTATAACTCGTTGCTTCAGTTAAGGACGTCTGAGATACTTGTATAAGTCGCTGGTTCTATATCTGGCTTTTATGTAGAAGAGACGGAAGTTGCCATGTTAGTATGAGGTGACTGTGAAGTGTGATCTAATTTACGTTGTAATGTAATTACGAATGTACTTCACTGCGCTAGTTTAGTATAAGGTAAGTCATCCTAATTAACTAGATTATTAATTGATCGGCTGTCTGAGTGCCCGGGGCGGGTACCTGTGCCCTGATCACCAGCACAAGTAGTGCTCTGTGATCAATATATATAAGATGTGAAAAGTAATCACAGATACTAAACTAAATTATTGTATATCAAACTTTAGCTTAGGTTAATTACTTATAAGAAGTAGCATATTATTAGCCTATAGAGGCTTCATAACTAAATTAGTCCTATAAATTAAGAGTGGATAAGGAAATCTGACAACGTTGTTGTAGCCCTACTGTGGGTACACTGCCTATCCTCGGTTCTCCTGTTACCGTAACACCATCTTACCAGCTTTCCCTTAGCGCATGCGGAAATCAGCTAACTTCTCTGATTTCCTACACCCAACCCTCCTGTCGTATCGATATTGGTTGCCTTTTTTTCGCGCTTATGTGACTAATTAATGGTGCAAGTGAAGATTATTTGTGTATTGTTCCAGTCACGATATTATTCTTTTTATTCTTAAGGCCCATATACAACATTTAAAACTGTAAAGGTGAGAGTGACAATAATCAGTTTTTTCTAATAACTAATCTCGCACCTGTGATATTTATGTGATGATTGTAATAGTCCTGGAGTATAATTATGTTATAAGATCTTTTTGTGGATAGGTAGTTGAACATGATGAAGAAGGTAGCGTGGAGATTACATATACACCTGTAGACTACAGTTGGCTTCATTAACAGAGTGGGTACACCAGGAAGACGCTTGTTGGGGTGGTCAGTAGCCAGTCCTCAGGGAAGCTGTTAGCTCAAGGTCAGCAAAACGAGAGCGAGAGAGGGCATTGGTCACTAGGTCAGACCTAGAAGCCTGACCTTTGCAGAGCTATTCTGAAACCAGGCCTTAGGCCAGATATTCTCCCTAGTGGGAGGTATGTGAAACAGGTAGGTAGGTCTACTGTCTACATTTTGCTCCGCCATGCACCTCGGGTTATGCTGACCTGACGACACATGGAATATGGCTTTGGCTTACTCTTATACAAACATGCATAATTTAACGGGTCTCAAGAAAACTCTCCCACAACTCCTGTGGAAGAGAAAAAGGCGTGCTATTCTGTATAGTACTGGATGAGGTCATGGGACGTCAGGACAGCACTGGAACATAAATCTTCACAAAGCTGCACAGGGCGTCAAGGATTGCCTGCGAAGTCATGGGACGCTAATCCATCCACACATCTGTAAAATAATGGCTGGCAGCAGTGTTACCTAGGATGTGACATGAAAGAGCAACACAGTCCTGGCCTATGATACAGACTGCATAATACAATCTGCACATGATAAACATGCAGTTACTTTACTTGCAAGGAAAAAATATGTAAGTACTCCAGACATACAACATACTACTATACATATATATATGGTGTAGTCCACTGTAACTCCACTTTTAAGTATAAAGCGTATGAGCGTTGATGCCAATTTCTTCAAGAAGACAGATAGTGTTGTCAGCAAAGAAGTCAGACAAGTCAATAAGGTGTGTCAGTCTCACTAGATCACGGACTTTAGGTATGTAATTGAACAAGAGGACAGTCATTGCTCATATTAACAGACTTAGGAGTAGTAGACGGGATGTCGCTAGTATCAGTCCAGTTGAGCTGCTGTAATGCACACTAATCCAGCTTAGCCTCGGCTTGCACATTATCAGTGTCCTTATTGTTGTCAAGATGACCATCTTTAATCGTTCCAGTGGCAATCTCCCTCACCTCGAATTTGTTCCTGTGTCTCTCCAGTCGAGCTGTTGTGCGACGAGTTTAGAGTACTCTGCACATCTGGTCTCATCCTATGTGGTATAACACGGACTGATGGCCACTGAGCACCTCTAGGATTCTGAGATTTGTACGTTCAATAAAGCCATTACTTGTGGGATGGCGCGCGACTACTGGCGCTTGATGTGTGCCAAATCTATAGCAAAGATTCTGCACTGTGGCATTAATGAACTCCGACCCATTGTCAGATAGGAGGACACGTGGGCAAGTATAACAGAGGAAAATATATTTACTGAAACATTAGCAACTGTCTCGGCAGTTTAGTCACTGATGGGCACTAGCTCACAGTACCATGTCAGGTTATCCACCATTAAAAGCAGTTGTTTATTACTCTTCTCCGAGGTCGAGAAGTTCGTCAACAGGTCAACGGAAGTTCTCTCCCAGGGCTTCTTTGTAATGGGATAATAGAAAATGAGATTAGGACCGGTGACGATATCTCTGTGCTGGAGGGAGACACATATATGCACATACTTTGCAATTTCCACTCATTTTAGGCCAGAAGTATTTAATTTTTGCCTGTCTGACACCGCGGTCTTTACCTGGATGTGCTGTTCCTGGGACTTCGTGGATCAACTTTAGAGTTTCTGGTACTAGAGTTTTTTGGATCACCATCTGGTGTACGGTTCTGTCAGGATCCGCCATCTTTGTCACTCGGCACAGCACTCCATGGTTGACAACTAAGTCCATCAGTGGTATTTAACTGCAGGTCAGCAGCCTTCTTGGCCAGGAATTGAAGACTGATGACCACACAGGGACTTCATGTTGGGCTCTCTCTAGATCCTGAACAGAGAAGGAGTTATCTGCACAAACAAAAAGTAATATACCTTGACAGGGCATCAGCAACAACATTTTACTTCCCAGGAACAAAGCAAATTTCTGGGTTATAGTCGTTAAAAGTGAGAGACCACCGAGCATGCTTTGCTGAAAGATTTTTGTTTACAAAGAGAGACAACAGTGGTAAATGATCTGTGTAAATCTTAATGGAATATTGGTAAATAATGTCTCAGAAATGGCTCAAACCCATACAATGGCTCAAGCCTCTAATTCAGTCAGTTTTGGTAAGAACATGGCTAGTGTAAGCTACTAACTGTTGCTTACCATTGGACTCTTGCCACAAGACGGCACCACTGCCAACTTTGCTGGCATTCATGGTAAAATCAGGAAATTTAATAACAAGAACCGACATTACCTTATTCTTAAGCGTAACAAAGGCTCTCTCCTGATCGCAAATCCACTCAAAGGGCACATCCGTCTTGAGATGCTTGATCAAAGGTGTAGCCATAGTGGAAAATGCAGCTATGAACATACAGTAGAATCCTGTTAGGCTTATGAAGGGGTGAACAACATCTGCTGTCATAGGTTTAGGGAATTTCTGAACAGCAGAGAATTTGGACTCATCTGTCTTTATGCTGTTGTGGGTCACTGTGTGGCTCAGAAACTTTATTTTTTTTTCTTGAGAAACTGGCATTTAGAGAGTTTAACTTTGAGATCAGTCATTGCTAATTTTTTCAATACCCGTTCAAGTTTCACGAGATGTGTATGTGCATCCTGAGATATCACAATGAAATCATCTAGGTAGACCATTAGGGTGTTACCTAGTAGAGTACTAAAGTTCGTCATCATCAAATGACTAAATGTTATTTGGGCTGATCCTTAACCCAAAAGGTGTCATTTTAAATTGGTAACAACTAGTTGGGGTAGAGACTGTCATCAATTCTGTACTTTGGTCGTCAAGAGGAGTTTCCCAAAAACCTTCTTAAAGGTCAAGTGTCGAAAAAAATTGCTATTGCCAATGTTCTGCAACAGAACTGGCAAAAGGAATCAATCTGGGATTGTACATACATTTAATTTCCTGTAGTTAATTACAGGGTGCCATTTCCTACTTTTCCTAGGAACAAGAATGAGCGGAGATTCACACGGAGAATTGGAATCTTTAATAACTCTATTATGGACATCTTAGTAATAAGCTCTTCAGTGAAGACTCTTTGTGCATGAGGCAAATGAGGTATGTAAATAGGTTTAGTGCCTTTGTCCAGAGGAATACAGTGAGTAATAAGTCGGGTCAAACCCATATGTTCACCGTCTATGCTAGCGGAGCAAGCACCATTGAGAACTTCGAGAAATCTAGGGACTTCATCAAGGTCATCCTCCAACACTTGCCGGGTGCTGGAAAATTAAGTAGCAGACTCGCCTGGGAGGACTGCACCTGCAAATTGGTCTGTTGGTACTCCAACTTACACTCTCACTGGGAGAGAAAATCTGTGTTCTTCCTCAGTGAAAAAAATTCTCTACTGTGAGCGTTGACGACGAGGACTTTATGTTTACCACATCATACAGTGTGCAAGGATGGTTCAAGAGACATACCCTTGACTCTGCACATATTGCTGTCAACTTTCACATGGTCTCCTTCAAAAGCCTTGTTCACGTACACTGTAACTGGAGTGAGTGAGATCGCTGGCAAAGTGATGTCATACTTTGTACAGGCTCATTGAAGCCATGACGTGAGTCAGGAATACTGCAGCTTGACTATTATTATCCTCTCAGCCAGAGTTGAAGCCAGAGAAGAGCTTAGACAGAGCGTTCCCAGACTGTTTTCTACTAATAACTGTACTCTGTTGGTCAGGTGGTGAAGTGGCATGAACTCTTTTACAGGTTTGGTCACAACAAGAGTCCAACCTCTCAGACAACTTGCTGCTGCAGAAACCTTCTGTTTCAAAGGTTTCCAGACACTGGACATACTCAGAGGCTGAATGACACATGGTATACAAGGGATTATGTATACATGTATACATTAGTATATAAGCATCAGGCGCCTTGCTTCTACTTCAGATTCTCCAAGACTACGGTGCTCTTCGCACCTACTGCTAGGTTGAGGGACTGATTACCTCATCTTCTGTACATAGTTCTACTGTCTTCAAGTTATGTCCTGGAATTTGTATTGATAAAGCCACTGGATGGCGAAACGTCTACAATAAAGATACCCAGATGATGCACATGTGTCTTAATTTCATCTTGTCGGTATTGTATACCATTCTTGTACAACTTGTCAGACACTGCAACATCATGGAATCTTGATTCTGAGGACATGTACATAACCTTCACGACAACGACAACTACTACTACAACTAACCCATCTCTTTGGGTAGGACCTACTTCCAATGGGGATTCCCGCCTACCAGTGACTATGCCCTCGTCTGCTACCCGTCCCATTTCCACCTGACATTAGTATATAAGTGTCAGGCGCCTTGCTTCTACTTCATCGGACATTGGACACACAGCTCCATCGACCAACGATCTCGCCTCTCTAATTACCCCGTGTTGAGTGTGACTTTCCTGAGAGTGGTGGCTACTAGTTTTCACCTTCAGGATTGGTGCGTCGGTGGCTGCCTACCAAAGGGCAGGAAGCCTCCCTCTGCACTCCTGTTGCTGTCTGAAGCCTCCACGCTCCAGACTGTACGTGTAGTCTACACGCTATACAGCCAGTGTTGCCTCTCCTCGCCGTTGTCTGAAGTCTCCACGCCTCAGCCTGTATGTGAAGTCTACACGCCATACAGCTAGTGTTGGCTCTCCTCATCGCTCACAGCCAGAGTTGCTCTCTTCACCGAGTGGTGGTTACTGGACCTTCGTCTTCACCATCAGGATTGGTGCGTCGGTGGCTGCCTACCCAAGGGCAGGAAGCCTCCCTCTGCACTCCTGTTGCTGTCTGAAGTCTCCACGCCTCAGCCTGTACGTGTCGTCTGCACACCATACAGCCAGTTGTTGCCTCCCCTCACGGTTCAGAGCATACAGTACTCCATCAAACTTCAGCTCACCTCCTAAGTGTCCTGTGCCTCCAGAGACGGACTCCACAAGAAACTTTAAAGTTATAACCAGGCAAGTACGTGTGTCTACTTCACACGTACTTGCCTAGCCAATTATTCTCACAGATTTGGCCGCCACATCTAATTTACGATGCCTTCAATGCCTTCCACTTCCTTCCCCCTTACCACTCCTCTACTGCCAACACCTGCCTCTACTCTGTCTACTCCTGCCTCTAAGGCCTACCCTGCCTCTACCTCTTCCAGACCCAATTCTTTCTCGCTTAACCTCAAATACTCTAAATCTGATCATGCCACTATCTGTCCTGGAAATTTATTGTACCAGATCACTGGCGCACCTCAGCTGAAAGTCTTTAAAACCAACTTAGGCTTCAAACTACTTCTTGACAGACATTTATACGAAACGTACACCTCAACCGAGACCAGACAAAAACTTCTCAACGCAGGCTTCACTATTATTTGGACTCCTGAGCACCGCGCCAAATGCACAGTGATCGCAAAACACGTAGACTATTCTCTCCTGACTAACTATGACACAGACAAAGAAGACATAATCAAAGACATTAGTACTAAGAACAAAGTCTCTGTTGACGATATTTATAGACCTGAAAACTCTACCATCCTCAAAATACGCTGTTCAACTCCTTCTGACGCCTCTACACTCTTCAATCAAGGAATCCTTGCCAAGACCATCTGCATTCCTCCAAACACCCTCTTCACTCCAAACTTTCACCCCATCACACAATGTCTGAAATGCTACAAATTCGGCCACGACAAAATCTCATGCACTTCCACACAAACCTGCTCCAGATGTTCAGCAACTGGCCACTTCTGGAACACTTGCAACCTCCCCCTTAAATGTTCTAACTGCGGCGGGTCACACACCGCAGTTGCAAATTCCTGCCCTACTAGAAAAGACATTCTCTCCACCCTCAGAGCAAGCCAACCTCCCTCCCTCCCCAACCCCTTCCCTGCACCCCCCCTACCATATCTTACTCCCCTACCCCCAATGCCTGGGTTACCCCACGCACTTGGTCTACCTCTCCTACTCTACACACTTCAAACACCAACACGCAGACTACAATCACCTCTCCTTCTACACCTACACCCACACTAGACTACAAAACTAACTGCCAACTCGCCACTGCTGCCCACTCTGCGATGGTAATCTCTCAAGCTTACCAATCAGACTACTCACATGTCCTTAACCTAATCTTCTCCGCTAACAATCTTCCCTCTTTAATTATCCCTCCTTCCTGCTTCTCTTCTAAGCC
This sequence comes from Cherax quadricarinatus, assembly GCF_038502225.1. Lineage (NCBI taxonomy): Eukaryota > Metazoa > Arthropoda > Malacostraca > Decapoda > Parastacidae > Cherax > Cherax quadricarinatus. The sequence continues at coordinate 31,264,338 of NC_091325.1, read as the reverse complement.
CCCTTCAACCTCTACCTCCTCCCTTTCTCCCACCCCTCCACTTCCTACACCCACAAGCTCTCCTCCTCCCCTACCCCTCTTCATTACTTCCACCCCTCCCACCTACACCCCTACTGCTGCTGCTACGACCACCCCTCCCCCTACCTCCTTACCCACTTCCTCATCCCCAACCAAAGCTTCCACTTCCTCATCCATTACCATAGCTTCCACTTCCTCATCCCCTACCAAAGCTTCCACTTCCTCTGCATCTACCTTCGCCCACTCCTCCACCACAACCAAAACTTCATCCAGGTCCAACTCCACCTCCTCCAGACAAAATCCACTCAAACCTAAACCTGCCCCAACTTCTGACAGACAGACAAAAGAACATAAAAACAAATCCATCTCTCCCTCCCCCTCCAGGAAACGGGTCCGTAGCACCTACAAACACACATCCACTGATGGCACCACTATCACAGGCTTTAATCCAAACTCCTCCCCCGACATTAACTTTGCTATGATGAATCCATTAAATCATGTTTAAAGTGATTCAGTTCAACGTACGTTCTTACTTTACAATTAGACTCCTACTGGCCGAGCTCCTTGAAGCAGGGGGCCAGATATTGTTTTGCTAAACAGTACCTGCCTCAAAGCCCCTCAACGTATCCGCCATTATGGTTATACTGCACTACAGTCCCCCTATGATCCCCACGATGGGGTTGCCATCCTTGTCAAATCCAACATAAAACACGAATTTCTCCCAATCCCTTTTATACACCAACACCGTCTTGCAGTCAGAATACACACCCACCTTGGCCCCTTTATCTTTTTCACCACCTATGCTCGTCCAAACACTATTCTCAACATTCACGATCTTTCCTTAGTCTTCAACTACACCAACACACCAACATACCTACTAGCTGACATAAATGCCAAACACACTGCCTTTCATCACACCAGTAACAACCAACTTGGTCACCAATTACTCAACTTCACAAACCATAAACACCTAATTTATCTCGGCCCAGACTTCAATACCTTCTACAACCACACGGGCCAAGGCAAACCAGACATCATTCTGACAAACCGAGCCAGCTCTCTATTTCAACACTAAATCTCACCTGGCCCTATTACAGGCTCTGATCACATCCCAGTCATCTTACACATCTCCTCCAACCCTATCCTCATTCCAATCACACTTTCCTTCTCCTACAAGAACGCTGACTGGGATGCTTTCAAACAACACATAGACAATATTAACCTCACCTATGACTACAACAACAAACCTATCTCTGACATCGATACTCAACTTGATCTCATCCAGGACACCATTACACAAGCAGCCAACATCGCAATACCAAAGAAAACTCACACCACTCGTTATTCCTTCAAACCGTCACTCAGAACAAGAAGACTAATTATCTGCTACCACAACCGCTTCCTCTACAACACACATAGATTTAATCAAGTCTGATTAGATCTCACTTTCCTTAGAAACAACATTTTACACAGCCTAGACCAAGACCACAACAATCACTGGTCACAACTAATACAACAAGCAGACAAACAGCGTATTAAAAACGCTAAAGCCTTCTGGAACTTTATCAAAAAAATCAGAGGAACAACTCCCACCAACAAATTCAAACACATTACCCACAACAACACACACATCTCAGACCCGCAGGCTGCTACCAGTATCTTCAAACACATCTGGGAGAACATCTTCCACCCTCACCCACCTCACCCTAACGTTATTCAACACATTCAGAACATAGAACACTGGAACACTGCACACACACAAGAAACAACACCAGATAGCTACATACATCTAGACTCTCTTATCTCCTCCCAAGAACTCGACACTCCTTTCACCAACACAGACATTAAAACTCTCCTCAGACACCTTCCTCCCAAGGCTCCTGGTGCCTCTGGCCTAAACCATATTATCCTAAAACACATTCCTGACTCTATCATTACTGCCTACACAAACCTCCTCAATGCCTCCCTTGCCTCTGGATACTTCCCTTCCCTCTTCAAAGCTGCTGTTGCTATCCTCCTTCCTAAACCCAATAAAGACCACTCTGACCCTAGAAACTATCGCCCTATCAGCCTCCTCGAAACTTTAGGAAAAGTCTTTGAAAAACTCATTAATGATCGCCTTCGCAGATACCTGGAACACAATTCTCTACCTTCTGATGACCAGTTTGGCTTCAGAACACACAGATCCACACAGGATGCCATTAACATCATTCTCAACTGTATCCACATAAACACAAAACAAAGAAACAGGACAGCCCTGGTTGCAAAAGACGTTGAAAAAGCTTTTGACACTGTCTGGCACGAAGGGCTCAAGTACAAACTCTGCACTAACTTTAACCTGCCTCTCACTACTCGTAAACTCCTCTGCAACTTCCTAGACGGCCGTACCATGAGAATCAAATTCCAAGGCTGTTACTCTGACTACTTCACACTAAATGCCGGAGTACCCCAGGGATCTGTCCTCTCTCCTACCCTCTACATTTTATACACTAACGACATTCCAACACCTGTATACCACAACTCCATCACACTAGCCTATGCAGACGACATTACACAACTTATCACTCATGCCAATATAGATACACTCACACACAAAACACAAAATGAGGTCGATAGGATAGCCATCTGGGAACAAAAATAGAGGATCAAAACCAATGCAGCTAAATCCAGCATTACGTATTTTAGCTACAGGAAACGTGATCCTCCACTACCTGTCGAGCTCAGAACAGCTGACACCCGCACTTACATCCCCATCACACAATCTGTCACTGTCCTTGGCGTTAATCTTGACTACCTTCTTCGTTTACACGGACACATTCACTCAAGGCATGCAATAGCTAGCAAGGCCCTTGCTGGCCTCTACAAGCTGAAACATGCCTCTCAACGCACCAAACTGCACCTCTACAAATCCCTAATACGTCCTCTGATAACTTACTCACCTCTAGCCCTCTCTCTTGCAGCAAAAACAAACTTACTTAAACTGCAGCGTGTCCAGAACAAGGCGCTGCGCTGGGTGCTTGATGTCAGATGGGAGGACTTCGCCACAAGCGAGTCTCTCCATGCCCAATTAGACATCCCTGCGCTGAATCTGTACTGGAAGACGCTCAGTGACAGACAGATAGACAAACTTGAGACACGACATGACTACTGGACCTCTCTCCTTGACGAAGACATTCGCAGACCCACAAACCAACACAACCTTTTCTACTCCTTGCATGATCCTGCTCCTAACCCTATTTACAAATAACCTTGGATTTGCTGACAGGTACCTTCTATGACAGGTACCATTCTGTGACCCACCTTCGCCTTAGCTTTTGGGTTAAGACATGGCTTAGTTCGACACTCCTCTCTAGCGCTAAACGTCGCATGTCCCTTCCTCCCCGCTCATCCCACCGGAGTCCCAACAGAAGAGGATGAATTTTTCTTCTCAATATCTGTCCCACGATCGCCTTCGCTGCTGGGTTAAGCCCTGGCTCTATTTCTACGACTAAGAACACTCCTCTCCAGCACTATTCTTCGTCTGTCCCGTCTTCCCCGCTCATCCCATTTGGGATCTTACCTGAACTTTCGTTCGTTCGTTCGTTCGCTTCTGCTTCAGAATCTCCACGACTACGGTGCTCTTCGCACCTACTCCTAGGTTGAGGGACTGATTACCTCATCTTCTGTACATAGTTCTACTATCTTCAAGTTATGTCCTGGAATGTGTATTGATAAAGCCACTGGATGGCGAAACGTCTACAATAAAGATACCCAGATGTTGCACATGTGTCTTAATTTCATCTTGTCGGTATTGTATACCATTCTTGTACAACTTGGGAATATAAATGTATTAATTCAAGGATTATGTGGAGTAAAATAAACGATGGATGTGAAAACTGGGTTATGGTAAGCATATATGCACCTGGAGAAGAGAGAAGTGGAGAGGAGAGAATTTTGGGAAATGTTGAGTGAATGGGTGGGGAGTTTTAAACCAAGTGTGAGAGTACTTGTGGTTAGGGATTTCAATGCTAAAGAGGGTAAAAATGTTGTGGAGGGAGTAGTAGGTAAATCTGGGGTGCCAAGGGTAAATGAAAATGGGGAGCCTTTAATTGAGCTATGTGTAGAAAAAGGTTTGGTAATAAGTTATAAATATTTTATAAAAAAAAGGATAAATAAATATACAAGGTATGATATAGCACGTAATGAAGGTAGTTTGTTAGATTATGTATTGGTGGATGGAAGGTTGATGGGTAGACTCCAGGATGTACACGTTTATAGAGGGGAAACTGATATATCGGATCATTATCTAGTTGTAGCTACAGTTAGAGTAAGAGGTAGATGGGACAAGAGGAAAATGGCAACAGCAAGTAAGAGGGAGGCGAAAGTGTATAAACTAAGAGAGGAGGAAGTTCGGGTGAGATATAAGATAAGATAAGAGAGAGAGATAAGATTTCGTTCGGATTTTTAACCCCGGAGGGTTAGCCACCCAGGATAACCCAAGAAAGTCAGTGCGTCATCGAGGACTGTCTAACTTATTTCCATTGGGGTCCTTAATCTTGTCCCCCAGGATGCGACCCACACCAGTCGACTAACACCCAGGTACCTATTTGCTGTTAGGTGAACAGGACAACAGGTGTAAGGAAACGTGTCAAATGTTTCCACCCGCCGGGAATCGAACCCGGGCCCTCCGTGTGTGAAGCGGGAGCTTTAGCCACCAGACCACCGGGTCAACTATTGGCAGAAAGGTGGGTATTACAACCCAGGAATCCAAATGGCCTGTTATCCTGGGTGTAAAGGGGGCAAAATAAACACAGCAGAAAAACTTTTGACTTATATTATCCTTCACCAATTTAAAACAGAAGTATGTACACTATATACACTATGTACAGCAATAGGTATTAGTGCACTCCACGCTAAGCAAGGCAGAATAGAAGCCACTAGAGAGCAGACCGTGCTTCAACCAGCTTTAGAAAGGGAATGACAAGGGCAGACATAACCTCTGCGATTGCCAAAACCATCTTCTCATTGGCTGGAACCTTGGTACTGGTTGAACGACGGGTCCCCATCGTCAACCCTCAGTCCCCTGGCTCGCTGGTTGGGGGAGATAGCCTGTAAATGAGGATGTGTACATGCGCCGAATAAAGGTTACGTACTCTTTGCATGCCACAGTGGGCTGGTGCAAGTATGAGTAGTGGTTGGGTTGAAGAGGGTTGGAATAAATTAAAAAATTTAGTATTAGAATGTGGGTCAGAAGTTTGTGGTTATAGGAGGGTGGGTGCAGGAGGAAAGAAGAGTGATTGGTGGAATGATGAAGTAAAGGTTGTGATAAAAGAGAAAAGGTAGCTTATGAGAGGTTTTCACAAAGCAAAAGTGTTATAAGAAGAGTAGAGTATATGGAGGGTAAAAGAAAGGTGAAGAGAGTGCAAAAGGAGAGCAGATGATAGAGTGGGAGAGGCACTGTCAAGAAATTTTAATGAAAATAAGAAAAAAAATTTGAGTGAGTTAAACAAGTTAAGAAAGCCTAGGGAACAAATGCTTTTGTCAGTTGAAAACTGAATAGGAGAATTAGTAGATGGGGAAATGGAGGTATTGGGTAGATGGCGAGAATACTTTGAGGAACTTTTAAATGTCGACGAAGAAAGGGAGTCGGTAATTTCATGCACTGGCCAGGGAGGTACACCATCTTTTAGGAGTGAAGAAGAGCAGGATGTAAGTGTGGGGGAGGTGCGTGAGCCATTACATAGAATGAAAGGAGGTAAAGCAGCTGGAACTGACGGGATCATGACAGACATGTTATAAGCAGGGGAGTTATAGTGTTGGAGTGGTTGGTATTTTTGTTTAATAAATGTATGAAAGAGGAAAAGGTGCCTAGGGACTGGAAGATAGCATGTATAGTCCTTTTATATAAAGGGAAGGGGGACAAAAGAGATTGTAAAAATTATAGAGGAATTAGTTTACTGAGCATACCAGGAAAAGTGTATGGTAGGGTTATTATTGAAAGAATTAGAGGTAAGACAGAATGTAGGATTGCGGATAAGCAAGGAGGTTTCAGAGTGGGTAGGGGATGTGTAGATCAAGTGATTACATTGAAGCATATATGTGAACAGTATTTAGATAAAAGTAGGCATGTTTTTATTGCATTTATGGATTTAGAAAAGGCGTATGATAGAGTGGATAGGGGAACAATGTGGAAGATGTTGCATGTATATGGAATAGATGGTAAGTTACTAAATGCTGTAAAGAGTTTTTATGAGAGGCTCAGCTTAGGGTGTGAAGAAGAGAGGGAGACTACTTCCCGGTAAAAGTAGGTCTTAGACAGGGATGTGTAATGTCACCATGGTTGTTTAATATATTTATAGATGGGGTTGTAAAAGAAGTAAATGCTAGGGTGTTTCAGGAGAGGGGTGGGATTAAATTAATGGGAATCAAATACAAAATGGGAAGTGACACAGTTGCTTTTTGATGATGATACTGTGCTTATGGGAGATTCTAAAGAAAAATTGCAAAGGTTAGTGGATGAGTTTGGGAGTGTGTGTAAAGGTAGAAAGTTGAAAGTGAACATAGAAAAGAGTAAGATGATGAGGGGTATCAAATGATTTAGATAAAGAAAAATTGGATATCAAATTGGGGAGAAGTATAGAAGAAGTGAATGTTTTCAGATATTTGGGAGTTGACGTGTCGGCGGATGGATTTATGAAGGATGAGGTTAATCATAGAATTAATGAGAGAAAAAAGGTGAGTGGTATGTTGAGGGATATGTGGAGACAAAAAAACATTATCTATGGAGGCAAAGATGGGAATGTATGAAAGTATAGTAGTACCAACACTCTTATACGGGTGTGAAGCATGGGTTGTGAATGCAGCAGCGAGGAGGCGGTTGGAGGCGGTGGAGATGTCCTGTCTAAGCGCAATGTGTGGTGTAAATATTATGCAGAAAATTCGGATTGTGGAAATTAAGAGGTGTGGAATTAATAAAAGTATTAATCAGAGGGCTGAAGACGGGTTGTTTAGATGGTTTGGTCATTTAGAGAGAATGGATCAAAGTAGAATGACACGGAGAGCGTATAAATCTGTAAGGGAAGGAAGGCGGGGTAAGGGTCGTCCTCGAAAAGGTTGGAAGGAAAGGGTAAGGGGGGTTTTCAGGGCGAGGGGCTTGGACTTCCAGCAGGCGTGCATGAGCGTGTTCGATAGGAGTGAATGGAGGCGACTGGTATTTGGGACCTAACGAGCTGTTGGAGTGTGAGCAGGGTAATATTTGGTGAAGGGATTAAGGAAACCGGTTATTTTTATATAGCCGAACTTGAGTGCTGGAAATGAGAAGTACAATGCCTGCACTTTAAAGGAGGGGTTTGGGATATTGGCAGTTTGGAGGGATATGTTGTGTATCTTTATACGTATATACTTCTAAACTGTTGTGTTCTGAGCACCTCTGCAAAAACAGTGATTATGTGTGAGTGAGGTGAAAGTGTTGAATGATGATGAAAGTATTTTCTTTTTGGGATTTTCTTTCTTTTTGGGTCACCCTGCCTCGGTGGGAGACGGCCATCACTGGCAAGACAGTGATGGAGTGAATGATGGTGAAAGTTTTTCTTTTTCGGGCCACCCTGCCTTGGTGGGAATCGGCCAGTGTGATAATAATAAAATATATATATATATATATGTATATATATATATATATATATATATATATATATATATATATATATATATATATATATATATATATACACACACACACACATATATATATATATATATATATATATATATATATATATATATATATATATATATATATATATATATATATATATATATATATATATATATATATATATATATATATATATATATATATAAAATATAAGGAGGTACCACCTTTAGAACTGTCCTGGGGACCCTCATCCTCAGAGAAAAGAATAAACTTGCTTCAGGGAAACTCAAGGTCCTCCCTGAAGCTGTTTGAGAATTTTCTCCTACCACCCCCTATGTTTCAAGTATGTTTTATTTAAAGACAAAATACATTGGCCAAACATTCATAAAAATAAAACAGAAAGTAAAACAACATAGGTAACTCAGAGCTACATCTCGAATACTTCGTGCAGCTCCCCTTCGGTGGGCTGCGTGCCTAGAATGCTGCAGGCATTTCCTCTCTGGAGTTTTACCTGGAGAGAGTTCCGGGGGTCAACGCCCCCGCGGCCCGGTCTGTGACCAGGCCTCGTGGTGGATCAGAGCCTGATCAACCAGGCTGTTGCTGCTGGCTGCACGCAAACCAACGTACGAGCCACAGCCCGGCTGGTCAGGAACCGACTTTAGGTGCTTGTCCAGTGCCAGCTTGAAGACTGCCAGGGGTCTGTTGGTAATCCCCCTTATGTATGCTGGGAGGCAGTTGAACAGTCTCGGGCCCCTGACACTTATTGTATGGTCTCTTAACGTGCTCGTGACACCCCTGCTTTTCATTGGGGGGATGTTGCATCGTCTGCCAAGTCTTTTGCTTTCGTAGTGAGTGATTTTCGTGTGCAAGTTCGGTACTAGTCCCTCTAGGATTTTCCAGGTGTATATAATCATGTATCTCTCCCACCTGCGTTCCAGGGAATACAGGTTTAGGAACCTCAAGCGCTCCCAGTAATTGAGGTGTTTTATCTCCGTTATGCGCGCCGTGAAGGTTCTCTGTACATTTTCTAGGTCAGCAATTTCACCTGCCTTGAAAGGTGCTGTTAGTGTGCAGCAATATTCCAGCCTAGATAGAACAAGTGACCTGAAGAGTGTCATCATGGGCTTGGCCTCCCTAGTTTTGAAGGTTCTCATTATCCATCCTGTCATTTTTCTAGCAGATGCGATTGATACAATGTTATGGTCCTTGAAGGTGAGATCCTCCGACATGATCACTCCCAGGTCTTTGACGTTGGTGTTTCGCTCTATTTTGTGGCCAGAATTTGTTTTGTACTCTGATGAAGATTTAATTTCCTCGTGTTTACCATATCTGAGTAATTGAAATTTCTCATCGTTGAACTTCATATTGTTTTCTGCAGTCCACTGAAAGATTTGGTTGATGTCCGCCTGGAGCCTTGCAGTGTCTGCAATGGAAGACACTGTCATGCAGGTTCGGGTGTCATCTGCAAAGGAAGACACGGTGTTGTGGCTGACATCCTTGTCTATGTCGGATATGAGGATGAGGAACAAGATGGGAGCGAGTACTGTGCCTTGTGGAACAGAGCTTTTCACCGTAGCTGCCTCGGACTTTACTCTGTTGACGACTACTCTCTGTGTTCTGTTAGTGAGGAAATTATATATCCATCGACCGACTTTTCCTGTTATTCCTTTAGCACGCATTTTGTGCGCTATTACGCCATGGTCATACTTGTCGAAGGCTTTTGCAAAGTCTGGGTCGCAACACTGTATATATATATATATATATATATATATATATATATATATATATATATATATATATATATATATATATATATATATATATATATATATATATATATATATATATATATATATATATATATATATATATATATATATATATGCAAGGAATTCGCCAGAGCAGGCGAAATATACACAAACACTGATCTCTGGCTGAAGGAGACTCGAACCTACTAACCTTAGGACAAGGTACGCAGTGCTTTACCAATCTCCCCACACTGGACAATACCTTGGCGTGTAGCTTGCACTACACGTTTGATCCAAGGCAGCCATAGATCAAACGTGTAGTGCAAGCTACACGCCAAGGTATTGTCCAGTGTGGGTAGAATGGTAAAGCACTGCGTACTTTGTCCTAAGGTTCGTAGGTTTGAGTCTCCTTCAGCCAGAGATCAGTGTTTATATATATATCTATATATATATATATATATATATATATATATATATATATATATATATATATATATGTGTGTGTGTGTGTGTGTGTGTGTGTGTGTGTGTGTGTGTGTGTGTGTGTGTGTGTGTGTGTGTGTGTGTGTGTGTGTGTATATGTTGCAAAATTATATATTGAATTACAGGGGTAATTACTCAAACAAAATGGTGGGGCAGCCAGTGGCATAAATCACTTGTGCACTGTATGTAAATTGCAAGGTTGCGCTGAAATGCAACTGCTTACAAAAATGTTACACAGGGCTTGAAGAGCTGACTGACTAATTCAGGCTGAATAATTCGCTAAAAGAATGGCTTACCCGAATGTACAGTATCAGGTCAATAGAACCAATAAAAGTTGTCACAAGACACTGGGAGATGCTAAACAAGCCACTGTTTACTTAACTGCGGGTTGCAGACAGGCATTCAACAATGTACAGTTGTGGAGATACACTGTAGAATGCAGGAGGGTAATATGGCTTCGTCTTCGAGTAAGAGATAATGGTAGAGCTACAGAAATAGTCTTGGTAAAAATACACTTATTATCGCTGCTGGGCGCTAAACACAATGGCAGCTGCGTGGAGAAGCAAGGGATTTGGCAGGAATCTCTGAATGCTATGAGATGTAAGCAAAGACTCGAGAATGTGGCTGAGGGGCTTATGTTGAGGAGGAGATCTTGTGTTCAAGCACGTGTACTGACTCTAGCTTAGATACAAACTCTGAACTTTTCTGTTTTTGGTGAACAATACGAGCATATGGAATATGAACAAAATTAAACGCACTGAATGTAGATAAGTGAGGAAAATATTATTATTTTACAGTACACATAAAAATATGAAAACTTAAGTAATCGATGGCTACAGAATGTGCTCACATTAAAAAAAAACTTTATAAAGTTCCTGCACAATGGAAAATGAGCTGGAGAGTAGCAACTGCAGTCGTGATGTGGAGAGAGAATGTTGGTGCTGGAGACAACAGGATGCGGTTACGCTGGGATGCATGCTGCTGATGTGGCTTGTTGGTGATGCTGGCTTGGAGTCACATATGGCTTAACATAGCCGGGGTTTTCCAAACTCGCGGTGAAACGTCGTAAATAACACAGCTGGGTCAGCAAAATGTGTTGAATACAGACTGAACATCTCACTACCTCACTACACATACACCCCTGTGTATGTGTAGTGAGGTGCAGCTAGCCTGATTGCTGTAACCCCACGGTAGACACTCGAGGACTGATGAAGTACTCACTGAGCCAAAAACACACCGATATACCTCACCTCTAACTGCTGTAGCTTGCAAGGGCGTCGGGACGCTGAACAAGGGCTGACGACACTCAGATGCGGGCTGTGTACTGAGCTGGTAGTGAGGTTTCCACCTGAGATGATGCCGTGTCGCGTATGTCCTTTTCTGAGCATAAATATGGATGGGAAAACGTCTCTGTCGTCTAGTAGAATGCTGGGACGAGCTGTGAACGCAGTAGGTATGCATATGATGTCAATGAAGCGAGATGAACGTAGACCTTAACTCACCCCTTGGGACGTAATTTCCCTTACTCTGCTGGGAACACCGCTGCCACCAGTGTTATGAGGTCTTCTTGTGGATAGGTCGCCGAAGGTAATGTGGAGATTACCCATACACCTGTAGACTAGAGGTGGCTTTATTAACAAAGAGAGTACACTAGAAAAACGCTTGTTGGGGTAGAATGAAAAGTGAGAGCTTGTCGCTAGGTCTGACCTAGAGGCCTGACCTCCGTTGGACATTTCTGAAACCATGGTTTAGGCCAACAATTATCCCTAGTGGGAGGTATGTGAAACAGTAAGTAGGCATACTGTCTACAATTACGGCGTTATTTTAAACTATATCTTTGAGATATATTCTGTTGTGTATTGTCCCAAGCTTCCATAGATCTGAGTAACTCTATCAACCTTACATCCCACTGAGATCTATTTCCACAGGCATTGTTTATTAATGTTTTCCACATACTGGCTATTTTCCTTGCAAAGTATCTTTCAGAACTGCTAGTGTTTCAAAAAACGCGATTTCTAATAAGCTTAGAGATCTCCAGTGAATACTAGAAAGGACTGCCCTTCTAGCATCCAGCCTGTTACTGGGTTTTCGTAACAATTAGTCAGTATCCTTGTCCAATTATCCATTAGAATTCAATAAGAATTATTAGTGCTTCAGGATTACGACTGGTAGGCTACTAACTAGAGAAATTAAAATTTAATAAATTTATTAATAATTAAGTTGTCTAGGAGTGTATCAAATTAAATTAAATTAAATTAATTCCAGTAATCAAAATAATATTAATCACTTCTCTCGTGTACAGTATTATTGTGCTGAAAGCACATATCTCATATTTATGTCTTAAGTACCGTCTGGTACATTAACATTTAATAATACTATATACATATAAGTTTATGTGTGTGTGTGTAAGTGCTCTAAGTAGTTCGGTATGTCTCACGACTCTACTAGACTTAAACAAGTGACTGACAAAGTCCTCACATAAACTAACTTCTTGACCAACTGGCAATCAGAACAGTCTGCTTGAACAATAAAAAGAATGCTAAGCCCAATAGCAATATAAAAAGCAACTGCAACACAGAATCAGGAACAAGGAGATAATATAACGACACTAAGTAGGGACCATCAGCAGATCCTCCACAAAAGTCACAAAACTCCCATACTACTGAATCTAAGTTCAGCATAAGAAAATACCCGACTGTGATAATACACAGATACCAGTACAAGTTAGGTCAGAAGCTACAGCTCAGGACCTGAGTTGCTCAGAGTGTCTAAGAGACACACAACCTCAGTGCAACGTCGAAAATCACTAAGTCTATACAATGTTCTGTGAACAGAGTCCCTCAGAGCCTACAACAATAATGAGACAGAGACGATCTTCCAACAAGAGCCAATAAGGGAGATTTAGACACTTGTCAGGAATGCGTCCAACCACCAAGAGTCTAGACCAGACTGAATACTTCAGGCGAGGTGTGATCACCCCCCCCCTCGATCACGTGATAGCTCCGTGGACAGTTGCTGCCCAGCAACACAGAAGCCGGCAGAGTAACGAGCCACCAGCGATAATTACAGTAGTTAGACAATCAAGACTTGACCTATGAGCACATAATATGTTATATCCTACCTAACAACATAACTAAGTCAAATAATAATATAAAGCAGTATATTTACGATTTAGCTATTATCGCAAATATAAGCAATATAAAATTATATGAAAATGTAATATACATTATATACATATACATAATATACATCATATACATTGTGACCCATTCAGGGGTTGCAACACTAGTTACGATCGCTCAGGCCCACTTGAGACAGTCTAGGGATCATAAAACTGGGAATACGAAATGCAGGTTTAAAACAAGTGAGTTGTAAGTTTCGCTTTAAAATCATTATTTGCAGAGTTGCTCCATCTTGAAACTCCTGGTAACCCTTGTCTTTCACTGTCTTGTAGACATTTTGTTGATCCTGTTGATTTATGTATCAATTTCCATCACTGTTCTTTTGAAGACTCTGTATTCGACTCAAGAAGCCTACTGTGTTGGCGAAACGTTTCGGAATAAGGATACCTAGCTGCTGCACATGTGTCTCACTTATCCGCCATAGGTACATTGGTACGAATTTGTATGTTTTGTACATTCATCTTACAGTAAAGTTCCTTACTTATTTTCATACAACACTTTCTTAAAAGCATGTTCCCTCTAGTTTGTGTTTTTTGGAAGTAACTGGAAAACTGATAATTTCGAAGTGTCGCGTCTGAATAGCTTCAGCCTTTCTATTTTGCTAACTTAGTGATGCTATCTCTGAGGCTGTCATGTTTAATGTGCTTTGAATTTTCGAACACTTTTTTCTTTTTTTCTCTCTCTCTTTGAAGCGTCTGAATTAGATTTGGGTTGTGTATGTTCTACTTTAATATTTTAATTAGTTTTCATATGATGGTTTGTAAATGACTTATCATTTCACTGAAATCTTCATTGCTAATATTTAAGTGAAGTATGAACTTAAACCGCACTCTGCCCTATTTCTTACGCGTTCATTGAGGCACATGCGTCTTGGGTTATGTAATATCAGAATATCTTTCTTCGATCGTGATCAACTGAAGTACATCTGGTTCTTTCTTCTTCAGTGGGCATTCCAGAAATGTACATCATTTGCATAAAGAATGTTCCAATCAGTGTGTTATGTCAGCAATTGTTATTTCTTCATGCTTTTACAAGGTTCGATTCATCTCGAAAAACTCGTGAAATGTGACCTAATCTTCCAATCCTGTGCAAAAATCGCACAATCATTGAAAACCTCGGCAGGCAAGGGAAGGCTGTTTTGCATGGTGGGAGGATTACATTCTTGGTCTCTAGCGACCTTGGCAAAGAATGTCGTCTCTCCACAATGCTTTAAACATCTTCCATCAGCTGAATCTTTCACCAAATTCCATTGTTTTAAGATGCACTTTCAGATCATGACATGGACGGGGAAGGAAGATGATAGTGATCCTTTGAACTGGAGTAGAAGATTTGTGAGGATTCATTTTTTTCCCATAACGTCTCTCACGAATGTTGAACAGAAGATATGAACTTCCATGTACTTATGTACGTGGATCCTGCCAACTTACAGAGCAACTTGACGATGCTTCTGAGAACTTTGCTGAGACTTTACAAGTTTATACTTAACTTTTTTACTGTTGAGTTCATAATGATCTTAAAAATTTATCATGAGTTTCATTTAGTAAGATTTTTCATTGTATCTTACTGTATATATTCTCTGAAATACTTTGTTATGAAACATGTCAACAAAGTTATTCTCAAAAATAAGATTTTTCATATTTTATGAGCCTGAAGGAGCATTTGGGTGTTATATTAGTGATGACTGTTGGCAGCCATCTTTGATTTAAGGTCTGGGGAGTCGAACTGATATTCTGTGGCACTAGATTTAGATTTTGCCACCGAAGTGGCTAGTTTATTGTGCACCCCATATCCATCCTGTGGACGGTAGCACAAGAGCTCTATGGCACTAATGAATTCTTTGATCCTTATAACCGTAGATTATACAGAAAAATCATTGTTCTAAACCTAACAGTAAGATCAGTTGTGATTACCTAGAAATTAACTCAATTTTAACCACATTCCATTGGTTAGATTTTGGTAGAATTTACTGAGGGTCTGATGATATATTGACCAGAATATAATTAATCATCAGTTCAGTAAAACATCTTACGATGAAGTTCACTAAACTTTTCTTTTCATCGCATGAGAGTATGAGAAGAGAAGTTTGTTTAATTCTCTATAATCCCACCTGTGTCTTCTGTTGTAAATTCCAGTTATATTGGAGTTCGTGGTCATGTACTTCATTTGAGGTTCATTCATATCACTTCAAGAATAAATTGTCTATCACAAACCCGACGTCAAGTGATGTAGTGAAGATGTTAGTGGAGGGTGATAGATGTCACCTGATGAGTTGCATGTGGGTGTTAGTTTCTGAACTAAGAGATAATGAAATTCTCACCTTGTTTACATATGCTAGACTGTTTGACATTACATGTATGCTTGAAAATGCCAAGTTAAGCCACGAAGGTACGTTCCTTGAAATGAAATATTTCAATATAATTTAAAAATGAAACTAAGACGAACACATACAAACACACACCTAATAAAACTGTTAATATATACAACACTAACACCAAAAACTACTTGCATTACCAACTTTGAATAACAACTTCATCATCTAATTCCTCAATTAACACATAACACCTCACTTCCTGTACAATATTACATTTTCACCATTCTAAACAACATCTGAACCTGAGTTGTCTTCGTTGAAAGTACCACCATAACGTTTAAACTCTACTCCCTAACACTGCCAGTGATTCCCATTTCCTTCCCAATATGTGATCTATGATATTACAAACACCAGCACTAATATCTCATTAATAATTAATCATTTACTAACTCTCCCTCCTCCCAAGTACATAACCACTTCCAACACTCTCCTTGGTAGCAGTTAACGTCACCCACAATTCCCTCTACAAATCTCTACCTCCTTCCGGGTAACAGCAGGTACCACCAAATACCTGGACTAACTCAGGCAGGTGATTCACAACACCCTCCACTAATACTTCTTCCCCCTTCCAAGCAGGTGATTTCTAAAGCTTCCACCTCCGAAGCAGAATCGATAACGAACTCAACTAATCCTCATGCCCTAAGCTCTACAGGTGACATCTAACACCTTCCACTGACTCGGATTTCGTGCCCTGCAGGTGATCCTCGCTACGAGGTAGTTGAGGACGAGCAAGAAGAGGGTGTAAGGAACATCTTGGTGATCCATGACGCTGATACTCACGACTTTGGTGCCTACAACTGCTCAGTAGTAAATGAGTACGGCGTCGCCAGGAAGCAGATCAGACTTAACAAGGAAAGTGAGTATTATTCTACTGATCGTAACCATACTATAAAAAAAATAAATATTTATAGCTTTTCCATCCTCGTCACCTCCACTAGGTGAAATTGTTGCAAAAAACTGCAATAAAAGAAAATGAGATAAATATTGTTTGCTCTGTAAGCTTGGTGCTCACCATAGGAGATGGGTAGTGTCGCCCCGATACTTGATTCATGAAGCTTCTGGTATTGTTTATATCTCTCGCATGGATCAGAAGATGCAGTGATTAATTACTATCATTAAACCTCATCGTTTACGTGTCTCGGGATCCTTCAGCTTGAGTCAGTATTTTAGCAAAAATGTGCATTTTTTTATATTTTTTTTTCATCTGCAGAAGTCCAGACCTTACCAAATACATTATGGTATTTAATATTTATTATAAAACCAGATGATAACGATAACCCGTCGTTACGAAAAATTGCTGGTCCTCGTAAGAATTCTTTCATAAGCCATCCTCTACATACCCTTGCATTCTTTTGCACACGCTGGTGAGTGAGCAACCTCTAAGTGGATGCTCGTGGATTGGTTGCATTTCTGTAAAAGTTACCAGGAAAAGCGTCACGATACACGTACCGGTACTAGTGAGTGACCAGGTTTTTTTAAGTTTGTGCAGAATACAAAGCATATTGCACAACAAGTTAAATTTTAAGTTTATCACACTCAAAATCGAGAAACAAAATAATGAGCATATCATCGAATTTAACGATTTTTTCAAATTTTTGTACTAGAAAAAAAGAGGCCAAACTATAAAAATGAATAAAGATTATTACTTAACAATTTACAGAGTATAATATTTTGTGTCCCCAAAATATAAAAAAAAATCACAGGAAGTATTAAATATGATTATTTACTTAAACTGAAATCAACTGATGTTTGTATTCACCTAAAGAGTTAAGAATCCGAGAAGCCTACCCGGATATCGTAGCTTGTTTGTTAGCACACTTACCTCACGCACTGAGATCCGTAGTTCGATCCCCGGTACGGGTGGAAACGTTGGCCACGTTTCCTTAAGACACCTGCTGCCCCTTTTGACCTAGCAGTAAGTAGGTACCTGGGTGTTAGCCGAATGGTGTGAGTCGCATCCTGGGGACAAAATTAACCTAAGTTTCCCGAAATGCTCTGCATAATCAGGGACTTTCTATAGTAGGTCATTATTGTCAGCTAAGTCTGTATAAGTTGTATCAAGTACCTGTACAAATGAACATTATTATTAATATTATTATTATCTGATATTAATACCAAACCTTGCTGCTCTTTGCATTTCATTAAGTTTTTGAATGGTCTAAGAGATCTTTTGGATGCTGCTGGATTGGCTGATGTATGGGCGGGGTCACCTGATGAAAAGACATGTACAAAGGGAGTGGGGGGGTGGGGGGGCTCAAAAACCCACTTCTCAAGGACTCTGAAGGAAAATATTTTCTTCGTGTATGGAACTAATTCAATACATTTATTAAAAGTTAAATGTATTGAATTAGTTCCACACAAAACGTTTGAACACTGGTGACCTTTTCAATTTTCTTACAGAGACATGTAAAGTACATCATATATAACGGATGTGCAGATATGTCTTAGTTCCATAGTTTCAGTATTATCATACCTGTAATAATGTTGGTAGAATTACCGACAATATGTAAAGTAAAAGGACACAAGCGCAACTGTGACATTTTTATTATGGCAACGTTTCGCTCTCCAGGAGCTTTGTCAAGCCGTTAGGGCTTGATAAAGCTCCTAGAGAGCGAAACGTTACCACAATAAAAATGTCACATTAGTTGCACTTGTGTCCTTTTACTTTACATTATCATACCTGTGCATATTATTATTATTATTATAATCAAGAGGGAAGCGCTAAACCCGTAGGTTTATACAGCGCCTATGGGGGGGGTGGAAGGCACTCAGACTTAATTCAGGGAACTGGAGCACAGATCCAATTCCCTACATCAAGAGCCCCTCACCAGCGTCAAGGAACCTTCCTTAAGGGGATACCTCTGCATAGATTGAAAATCTAAGGAATACACGCAGATCATTGATGGCGTCTCTGGTTATACATGAGCACTGCCGATGCTGACATTCTCTTATTGTTACCTGATAAACATGTATACAGGATTACCAAAAACATGAAAGGATATAATGTATTATTTTTCACTGCATCTCCCACTACAAACTCTTCATAAGAAGAAATTAGTTCAAAAATTTCTTGCTCCCTTACAAAAGAGAATGTAAAAAAAATTGTAAAACATTGCCAGTATCAACTCACAACTTGGTAAAACAAAATGGCTTTTGAATATATACATTTTAAATGATTCAGATCATTATTTTAATAGGAAAAAACAAGAATCACCTACCTTTATGAGATAAATGTTGATGAACGTTCAAATTTAATTTCCATCGGATAAAAGAAGTCACAAGTGTTTTGTATATACATGTATATATATTGAGAGTAAATATTCAGTATGTGAGAGTAAAAATAGATGAAAAGTTTATTATTCTTAAGATCCATAAAGACTGTTCGCTGGACATTGTTTCTCTTCTCTCATTTTCATTATAAATAAAGAACTGTTGACATCCGTGGTGGTGGCTGCCTGACTAGTAATAAAGAACTGTTGTTATCCGTGGCGGTGGCTGCCTGACTAGTAATAAAGAACTGTTGTTATCCGTGGTAGTGGCAGCCTGACTAGTAATAAAGAACTGTTGTTATCCGTGGTGGAGGCTGCCTGACTAGTAATAAAGAACTGTTGTTATCCGTGGTGGTGGCAGCCTGACTAGTAATAAAGAACTTGTTATCCGTGGTAGTGTCAGCCTGACTAGTAATAAAGAACTGTTGTTATCCGTGGTAGTGGGTGCCTGACTAGTAATAAAGAACTGTTGTTATCCGTCGTGGTGGCAGCCTGACTAGTAATAAAGAACTTGTTATCCGTGGTAGTGTCAGCCTGACTAGTAATAAAGAACTGTTGTTATCCGTGGTAGTGGCTGCCTGACTAGTAATAAAGAACTGTTGTTATCCGTGGTGGTGGCAGCCTGACTAGTAATAAAGAACTTGTTATCCGTGGTAGTGGCTGCCTGACTAGTAATAAAGAACTGTTGTTATCCGTGGTAGTGGCTGCCTGACTAGTAATAAAGAACTGTTGTTATCCGTGGTGGTGGCAGCCTGACTAGTAATAAAGAACTGTTGTTATCCGTGGTAGTGGCTGCCTGACTAGTAATAAAGAACTGTTGTTATCCGTGGTGGTGACTGCCTGACTAGTAATAAAGAACTGTTGTTATCCGTGGTAGTGGCTGCCTGACTAGTAATAAAGAACTGTTGTTATCCGTGGTGGTGGCAGCCTGACTAGTAATAAAGAACTGTTGTTATCCGTGGTAGTGGCTGCCTGACTAGTAATAAAGAACTGTTGTTATCCGTGGTGGTGGCAGCCTGACTAGTAATAAAGAACTTGTTATCCGTGGTATTGGCAGCCTGACTAGTAATAAAGAACTGTTGTTATCCGTGGTAGTGGCAGCCTGACTAGTAATAAAGAACTGTTGTTATCCGTGGTAGTGGCTGCCTGACTAGTAATAAAGAACTGTTGTTATCCGTGGTAGTGGCTGCCTGACTAGTAATAAAGAACTGTTGTTATCCGTGGTAGTGGCAGCCTGACTAGTAATAAAGAACTGTTGTTATCCGTGGTAGTGGCAGCCTGACTAGTAATAAAGAACTGTTGTTATCCGTGGTAGTGGCTGCCTGACTAGTAATAAAGAACTGTTGTTATCCGTGGTAGTGGCTGCCTGACTAGTAATAAAGAACTGTTGCTATCCGTGGTAGTGGCTGCCTGACTAGTAATAAAGAACTGTTGTTATCCGTGGTGGTGGCAGCCTGACTAGTAATAAAGAACTGTTGTTATCCGTGGTAGTGGCTGCCTGACTAGTAATAAAGAACTGTTGTTATCCGTGGTAGTGGCTGCCTGACTAGTAATAAAGAACTGTTGTTATCCGTGGTAGTGGCTGCCTGACTAGTAATAAAGAACTGTTGTTATCCGTGGTAGTGGCAGCCTGACTAGTAATAAAGAACTGTTGTTATCCGTGGTAGTGGCTGCCTGACTAGTAATAAAGAACTGTTGTTATCCGTGGTGGTGACTGCCTGACTAGTAATAAAGAACTGTTGTTATCCGTGGTAGTGGCAGCCTGACTAGTAATAAAGAACTGTTGTTATCCGTGGTAGTGGCTGCCTGACTAGTAATAAAGAACTGTTGTTATCCGTGGCGGTGGCTGCCTGACTAGTAATAAAGAACTGTTGTTATCCGTGGTAGTGGCAGCCTGACTAGTAATAAAGAACTGTTGTTATCCGTGGTAGTGGCTGCCTGACTAGTAATAAAGAACTGTTGTTATCCGTGGTGGTGGCAGCCTGACTAGTAATAAAGAACTTGTTATCCGTGGTAGTGGCTGCCTGACTAGTAATAAAGAACTGTTGTTATCCGTGGTAGTGGCTGCCTGACTAGTAATAAAGAACTGTTGTTATCCGTGGTGGTGGCAGCCTGACTAGTAATAAAGAACTTGTTATCCGTGGTAGTGGCAGCCTGACTAGTAATAAAGAACTGTTGTTATCCGTGGTAGTGGCTGCCTGACTAGTAATAAAGAACTGTTGTTATCCGTGGTAGTGGCTGCCTGACTAGTAATAAAGAACTGTTGTTATCCGTTGTAGTAACTGCCTGACTAGTAATAAAGAACTGTTGTTATCCGTGGTAGTGGCTGCCTGACTAGTAATAAAGAACTGTTGTTATCCGTGGTAGTGGCTGCCTGACTAGTAATGAAGAACTGTTGTTATCCGTGGTGGTGGGTGCCTGACTAGTAATAAAGAACTGCTGTTATCCGTGGTAGTGGGTGCCTGACTAGTAATAAAGAACTGTTGTTATCCGTGGTCGAGGCAGCCTGACTAGGAATAAAGAATCCTAGTTGTGACTAGAAATAAAGAACTGTTGTTATCCGTGGTGGTGCCTGCCTGACTAGTAATAAAGAACTGTTGTTATCCGTGGTAGTGGCTGCCTGACTAGTAATAAAGAACTGTTGTTATCCGTGTTGTATCCGTGGTGGTGGCAGCCTGACTAGTAATAAAGAACTGTTGTTATCCGTGGTAGTGGCTGCCTGACTAGTAATAAAGAACTGTTGTTATCCGTGGTAGTGGCTGCCTGACTAGTAATAAAGAACTGTTGTTATCCGTGGTGGTGGCAGCCTGACTAGTAATAAAGAACTGTTGTTATCCGTGGTAGTGGCTGCCTGACTAGTAATAAAGAACTGTTGTTATCCGTGGTAGTGGCTGCCTGACTAGTAATAAAGAACTGTTGTTATCCGTGGTGGTGGCTGCCTGACTAGTAATAAAGAACTGTTGTTATCCGTGGTAGTGGCTGCCTGACTAGTAATAAAGAACTGTTGTTATCCGTGGTAGTGGCTGCCTGACTAGTAATAAAGAACTGTTGTTATCCGTGGTAGTGGCTGCCTGACTAGTAATAAAGAACTGTTGTTATCCGTGGTAGTGGCTGCCTGACTAGTAATAAAGAACTGTTGTTATCCGTGGTAGTGGCTGCCTGACTAGTAATAAAGAACTGTTGTTATCCGTGGTAGTGGCTGCCTGACTAGTAATAAAGAACTGTTGTTATCCGTGGTAGTGGCTGCCTGACTAGTAATAAAGAACTGTTGTTATCCGTGGTGGTGGCTGCCTGACTAGTAATAAAGAACTGTTGTTATCCGTGGTAGTGGCTGCCTGACTAGTAATAAAGAACTGTTGTTATCCGTGGTAGTGGCTGCCTGACTAGTAATAAAGAACTGTTGTTATCCGTGGTGGTGGCAGCCTGACTAGTAATAAAGAACTGTTGTTATCCGTGGTAGTGGCTGCCTGACTAGTAATAAAGAACTGTGTTATCCGTGGTATCTGACTAGTAAAGAACTGTTAGTGGCTGCGTGACTAGGAATTATGAACTGTTGTTATCCGTGGTAGTGGCTGCCTGACTAGTAATAAAGAACTGTTGTTATCCGTGGTAGTGGCTGCCTGACTAGTAATAAAGAACTGTTGTTATCCGTGGTAGTGGCTGCCTGACTAGTAATAAAGAACTGTTGTTATCCGTGGTGGTGACTGCCTGACTAGTAATAAAGAACTGTTGTTATCCGTGGTAGTGGCTGCCTGACTAGTAATAAAGAACTGTTGTTATCCGTGGTAGTGGCAGCCTGACTAGTAATAAAGAACTGTTGTTATCCGTGGTAGTGGCTGCCTGACTAGTAATAAAGAACTGTTGTTATCCGTGGTAGTGGCAGCCTGACTAGTAATAAAGAACTGTTGTTATCCGTGGTAGTGGCTGCCTGACTAGTAATAAAGAACTGTTGTTATCCGTGGTAGTGGCTGCCTGACTAGTAATAAAGAACTGTTGTTATCCGTGGTGGTGGCAGCCTGACTAGTAATAAAGAACTTGTTATCCGTGGTAGTGGCAGCCTGACTAGTAATAAAGAACTGTTGTTATCCGTGGTAGTGGCTGCCTGACTAGTAATAAAGAACTGTTGTTATCCGTGGTAGTGGCTGCCTGACTAGTAATAAAGAACTGTTGTTATCCGTGGTAGTGGCTGCCTGACTAGTAATAAAGAACTGTTGTTATCCGTGGTAGTGGCTGCCTGACTAGTAATAAAGAACTGTTGTTATCCGTGGTGGTGGCTGCCTGACTAGTAATAAAGAACTGTTGTTATCCGTGGTAGTGGCTGCCTGACTAGTAATAAAGAACTGTTGTTATCCGTGGTGGTGGCTGCCTGACTAGTAATAAAGAACTGTTGTTATCCGTGGTAGTGGCTGCCTGACTAGTAATAAAGAACTGTTGTTATCCGTGGTAGTGGCTGCCTGACTAGTAATAAAGAACTGTTGTTATCCGTGGTAGTGGCTGCCTGACTAGTAATAAAGAACTGTTGTTATCCGTGGTGGTGGCTGCCTGACTAGTAATAAAGAACTGTTGTTATCCGTGGTGGTGGCTGCCTGACTAGTAATAAAGAACTGTTGTTATCCGTGGTAGTGGCTGCCTGACTAGTAATAAAGAACTGTTGATATCCGTGGTGCCTGTGGCTGTTATCCGTGACTAGACTAATAAAGAACTGTTTTTATCCGTGGTAGTGGCTGCCTGACTAGTAATAAAGAACTGTTGTTATCCGTGGTAGTGGCTGCCTGACTAGTAATAAAGAACTGTTGTTATCCGTGGTAGTGGCTGCCTGACTAGTAATAAAGAACTGTTGTTATCCGTGGTGGTGGCTGCCTGACTAGTAATAAAGAACTGTTGTTATCCGTGGTAGTGGCTGCCTGACTAGTAATAAAGAACTGTTGTTATCCGTGGTGGTGGCTGCCTGACTAGTAATAAAGAACTGTTGTTATCCGTGGTAGTGGCTGCCTGACTAGTAATAAAGAACTGTTGTTATCCGTGGTAGTTATCCGTGTTGTTATCCGTGGTAGTGGCTGCCTGACTAGTAATAAAGAACTGTTGTTATCCGTGGTGCCTGTGGCTGCCTGACTAGACTAGTAATAAAGAACTGTTGTTATCCGTGGTAGTGGCTGCCTGACTAGTAATAAAGAACTGTTGTTATCCGTGGTAGTGGCTGCCTGACTAGTAATAAAGAACTGTTGTTATCCGTGGTAGTGGCTGCCTGACTAGTAATAAAGAACTGTTGTTATCCGTGGTGGTGGCTGCCTGACTAGTAATAAAGAACTGTTGTTATCCGTGGTAGTGGCTGCCTGACTAGAAATAAAGAACTGTTGTTATCCGTGGTAGTGGCTGCCTGACTAGTAATAAAGAACTGTTGTCATCCGTGGTAGTGGCTGCCTGACTAGAAATAAAGAACTGTTATTATCCGTGGTAGTGGCTGCCTGACTAGTAATAAAGAACTGTTGTTACCCGTGGTAGTGGCTGCCTGACTAGTAATAAAGAACTGTTGTCATCCGTGGTAGTGGCTGCCTGACTAGTAATAAAGAACTGTTGACATCCGTGGTAGTGGCTGCCTGACTAGTAATAAAGAACTGTTGTCATCCGTGGTAGTGGCTGCCTGACTAGTAATAAAGAACTGTTGTCATCCGTGGTAGTGGCTGCCTGACTAGTAATAAAGAACTGTTGTCATCCGTGGTAGTGGCTGCCTGACTAGTAATAAAGAACTGTTGACATCCGTGGTAGTGGCTGCCTGACTAGTAATAAAGAACTGTTGACATCCGTGGTGGTGGCTGCCTGACTACTAATAAAGAACTGTTGACATCCCTGGTGGTGGCTGCCTGACTAGTAATAAAGAACTGTTGACATCCGTGGTAGTGGCTGCCTGACTAGTAATAAAGAACTGTTGACATCCGTGGTGGTGGCTGCCTGACTAGAAATAAAGAACTGTTGTTATCCGTGGTAGTGGCTGCCTGACTAGAAATAAAGAACTGTTGTTATCCGTGGTAGTGGCTGCCTGACTAGTAATAAAGAACTGTTCTCATCCGTGGTAGTGGCTGCCTGACTAGAAATAAAGAACTGTTATTATCCGTGGTAGTGGCTGCCTGACTAGAAATAAACAACTGTTATTATCCGTGGTAGTGGCTGCCTGACTAGTAATAAAGAAATGTTGTCATCCGTGGTAGTGGCTGCCTGACTAGTAATAAAGAACTGTTGTCATCCGTAGTAGTGGCTGCCTGACTAGTAATAAAGAACTGTTGTCATCCGTAGTAGTGGCTGCCTGACTAGTAATAAAGAACTGTTGTCATCCGTGGTAGTGGCTGCCTGACTAGTGATAAAGAACTATTGTCATCCGTAGTAGTGGCTGCCTGACTAGTAATAAAGAACTGTTGTTATCCGTAGTAGTGGCTGCCTGACTAGTAATAAAGAACTGTTGTCATCCGTAGTAGTGGCTGCCTGGCTAGTAATAAAGAACTGTTGTCATCCGTGGTAGTGGCTGCCTGACTAGTAATAAAGAACTGTTGTCATCCGTGGTGGTGGCTGCCTGACTAGTAATAAAGAACTGTTGTCATCCGTGGTAGTGGCTGCCTGACTAGTAATAAAGAACTGTTGACATCCGTGATGGTGGCTGCCTGACTAGTAATAAAGAACTGTTGTTATCCGTGGTAGTGGCTGCCTGACTAGTAATAAAGAACTGTTGTTATCCGTGGTAGTGGCTGCCTGACTAGTAATAAAGAACTGTTGTTATCCGTGGTAGTGGCTGCCTGACTAGTAATAAAGAACTGTTGTTATCCGTGGTAGTGGCTGCCTGACTAGTAATAAAGAACTGTTGTTATCCGTGGTGGTGGCTGCCTGACTAGTAATAAAGAACTGTTGTTATCCGTGGTAGTGGCTGCCTGACTAGTAATAAAGAACTGTTGACATCCGTGGTGGTGGCTGCCTGACTAGTAATAAAGAACTGTTGTCATCCGTGGTAGTGGCTGCCTGACTAGTAATAAAGAACTGTTGTCATCCGTGGTAGTGGCTGCCTGACTAGTAATAAAGAACTGTTGTCATCCGTGGTAGTGGCTGCCTGACTAGTAATAAAGAACTGTTGTTATCCGTGGTAGTGGCTGCCTGACTAGTAATAAAGAACTGTTGTTATCCGTGGTAGTGGCTGCCTGACTAGTAATAAAGAACTGTTGTTATCCGTGGTAGTGGCTGCCTGACTAGTAATAAAGAACTGTTGTTATCCGTGGTAGTGGCTGCCTGACTAGTAATAAAGAACTGTTGTTATCCGTGGTAGTGGCTGCCTGACTAGTAATAAAGAACTGTTGTTATCCGTGGTAGTTGCTGCCTGACTAGTAATAAAGAACTGTTGTTATCCGTGGTAGTGGCTGCCTGACTAGTAATAAAGAACTGTTGACATCCGTGGTAGTGGCTGCCTGACTAGTAATAAAGAACTGTTGTTATCCGTGGTAGTGGCTGCCTGACTAGTAATAAAGAACTGTTGTTATCCGTGGTAGTGGCTGCCTGACTAGTAATAAAGAACTGTTGACATCCGTGGTAGTGGCTGCCTGACTAGTAATAAAGAACTGTTGTTATCCGTGGTAGTGGCTGCCTGACTAGTAATAAAGAACTGTTGTTATCCGTGGTAGTGGCTGCCTGACTAGTAATAAAGAACTGTTGTTATCCGTGGTAGTGGCTGCCTGACTAGTAATAAAGAACTGTTGTTATCCGTGGTAGTGGCTGCCTGACTAGTAATAAAGAACTGTTGTTATCCGTGGTAGTGGCTGCCTGACTAGTAATAAAGAACTGTTGTTATCCGTGGTAGTGGCTGCCTGACTAGTAATAAAGAACTGTTGTTATCCGTGGTAGTGGCTGCCTGACTAGTAATAAAGAACTGTTGTCATCCGTGGTAGTGGCTGCCTGACTAGTAATAAAGAACTGTTGTCATCCGTGGTAGTGGCTGCCTGACTAGTAATAAAGAACTGTTGTCATCCGTGGTAGTGGCTGCCTGACTAGTAATAAAGAACTGTTGTTATCCGTGGTAGTGGCTGCCTGACTAGTAATAAAGAACTGTTGTTATCCGTGGTAGTGGCTGCCTGACTAGTAATAAAGAACTGTTGTTATCCGTGGTAGTGGCTGCCTGACTAGTAATAAAGAACTGTTGTTATCCGTGGTAGTGGCTGCCTGACTAGTAATGAAGAACTGTTGTTATCCGTGGTAGTGGCTGCCTGACTAGTAATGAAGAACTGTTGTTATCCGTGGTAGTGGCTGCCTGACTAGTAATAAAGAACTGTTGTTATCCGTGGTAGTGGCTGCCTGACTAGTAATGAAGAACTGTTGTTATCCGTGGTAGTGGCTGCCTGACTAGTAATAAAGAACTGTTGTTATCCGTGGTAGTGGCTGCCTGAATAGTAATGAACTATCCGTGGTAGTGGCTGCCTGACTAGTAATAAAGAACTGTTGTCATCCGTGGTAGTGGCTGCCTGACTAGTAATTAAGAACTGTTGTCATCCGTGGTAGTGGCTGCCTGACTAGTAATAAAGAACTGTTGTTATCCGTGGTAGTGGCTGCCTGACTAGTAATAAAGAACTGTTGATATCCGTGGTGGTGGCTGCCTGACTAGTAATAAAGAACTGTTGACATCCGTGGTAGTGGCTGCCTGACTAGTAATAAAGAACTGTTGTCATCCGTGGTAGTAACTTCCTGACTAGTAATAAAGAACTGTTGACATCCGTGGTAGTGGCTGCCTGACTAGTAATAAAGAACTGTTGTCATCCGTGGTAGTGGCTGCCTGACTAGTAATAAAGAACTGTTGACATCCGTGGTAGTGGCTGCCTGACTAGTAATAAAGAACTGTTGTTATCCGTGGTAGTGGCTGCCTGACTAGTAATAAAGAACTGTTGTTATCCGTGGTAGTGGCTGCCTGACTAGTAATAAAGAACTGTTGTTATCCGTGGTAGTGGCTGCCTGACTAGTAATAAAGAACTGTTGTTATCCGTGGTAGTGGCTGCCTGACTAGTAATAAAGAACTGTTGTTATCCGTGGTAGTGGCTGCCTGACTAGTAATGAAGAACTGTTGTTATCCGTGGTAGTGGCTGCCTGACTAGTAATAAAGAACTGTTGTTATCCGTGGTAGTGGCTGCCTGACTAGTAATAAAGAACTGTTGTTATCCGTGGTAGTGGCTGCCTGACTAGTAATAAAGAACTGTTGTTATCCGTGGTAGTGGCTGCCTGACTAGTAATAAAGAACTGTTGTTATCCGTGGTAGTGGCTGCCTGACTAGTAATAAAGAACTGTTGTTATCCGTGGTAGTGGCTGCCTGACTGGTAATAAAGAACTGTTGTTATCCGTGGTAGTGGCTGCCTGACTAGTAATAAAGAACTGTTGTTATCCGTGGTAGTGGCTGCCTGACTAGAAATAAAGAACTGTTGACATCCGTGGTAGTGGCTGCCTGACTAGTAATAAAGAACTGTTGACATCCGTGGTAGTGGCTGCCTGACTAGTAATAAAGAACTGTTGACATCCGTGGTGGTGGCTGCCTGACTAGTAATAAAGAACTGTTGTTATCCGTGGTAGTGGCTGCCTGACTAGTAATAAAGAACTGTTGTTATCCGTGGTAGTGGCTGCCTGACTAGTAATAAAGAACTGTTGAAATCCGTGGTAGTGGCTGCCTGACTAGTAATAAAGAACTGTTGTTATCCGTGGTAGTGGCTGCCTGACTAGTAATAAAGAACTGTTGTTATCCGTGGTAGTGGCTGCCTGACTAGTAATAAAGAACTGTTGTTATCCGTGGTAGTGGCTGCCTGACTAGTAATTAAGAACTGTTGTTATCCGTGGTAGTGGCTGCCTGACTAGTAATAAAGAACTGTTGTTATCCGTGGTAGTGGCTGCCTGACTAGTAATAAAGAACTGTTGTTATCCGTGGTAGTGGCTGCCTGACTAGTAATAAAGAACTGTTGTTATCCGTGGTAGTGGCTGCCTGACTAGTAATAAAGAACTGTTGTTATCCGTGGTAGTGGCTGCCTGACTAGTAATAAAGAACTGTTATTATCCGTGGTAGTGGCTGCCTGACTAGTAATAAAGAACTGTTGTCATCCGTGGTAGTGGCTGCCTGACTAGTAATAAAGAACTGTTGACATCCGTGGTAGTGGCTGCCTGACTAGTAATAAAGAACTGTTGTTATCCGTGGTAGTGGCTGCCTGACTAGTAATAAAGAACTGTTGATATCCGTGGTGGTGGCTGCCTCTAGTAATAAAGAACGTGGTAGTGGCTGCCTGACTAGTAATAAAGAACTGTTGACATCCGTGGTGGTGGCTGCCTGACTAGTAATAAAGAACTGTTGACATCCGTGGTGGTAGCTGCCTGACTAGTAATAAAGAACTGTTGACATCCGTGGTAGTGGCTGCCTGACTAGTAATAAAGAACTGTTGACATCCGTGGTGGTGGCTGCCTGACTAGTAATAAAGAACTGTTGTTATCCGTGGTAGTGGCTGCCTGACTAATAATAAAGAACTGTTGTTATACGTGGTAGTGGCTGCCTGACTAGTAATAAAGAACTGTTGTTATCCGTGGTAGTGCCTGCCTGACTAGTAATAAAGAACTGTTGTTATCCGTGGTATCCGTGGTTGTGGCTGCCTGACTAGTAATAAAGAACTGTTGTTATCCATGGTAGTGGCTGCCTGACTAGTAATAAAGAACTGTTGTTATCCGTGGTAGCGGCTGCCTGACTACTAATAAAGAACTGTTGTTATCCGTGGTAGTGGCTGCCTGACTAGTAATGAAGAACTGTTGTTATCCGTGGTAGTGGCTGCCTGACTAGTAATAAAGAACTGTTGTCATCCGTGGTAGTGGCTGCCTGACTAGTAATAAAGAACTGTTGTTATCCGTGGTAGTGGCTGCCTGACTAGTAATAAAGAACTGTTGTTATCCGTGGTAGTGGCTGCCTGACTAGTAATAAAGAACTGTTGTCATCCGTGGTAGTGGCTGCCTGACTAGTAATAAAGAACTGTTGTTATCCGTGGTAGTGGCTGCCTGACTAGTAATAAAGAACTGTTGTCATCCGTGGTAGTGGCTGCCTGACTAGTAATAAAGAACTGTTGTCATCCGTGGTAGTGGCTGCCTGACTAGTAATAAAGAACTGTTGTTATCCGTGGTAGTGGCTGCCTGACTAGTAATAAAGAACTGTTGTCATCCGTGGTAGTGGCTGCCTGACTAGTAATAAAGAACTGTTGTTATCCGTGGTAGTGGCTGCCTGACTAGTAATAAAGAACTGTTGTTATCCGTGGTGGTGGCTGCCTGACTAGTAATAAAGAACTGTTGTTATCCGTGGTAGTGGCTGCCTGACTAGTAATAAAGAACTGTTGTGGTATGACTAGTAATAAAGAACTGTGTCATCCGTGGTAGTGGCTGCCTGACTAGTAATAAAGAACTGTTGTTATCCGTGGTGGTGGCTGCCTGACCTGTTGTTATCCGTGGTAGTGGCTGCCTGACTAGTAATAAAGAACTGTTGTTATCCGTGGTAGTGGCTGCCTGACTAGAAATAAAGAACTGTTGTTATCCGTGGTAGTGGCTGCCTGACTAGTAATAAAGAACTGTTGACATCCGTGGTAGTGGCTGCCTGACTAGAAATAAAGAACTGTTGACATCCGTGGTAGTGGCTGCCTGACTAGTAATAAAGAACTGTTGTTATCCGTGGTAGTGGCTGCCTGACTAGAAATAAAGAACTGTTGACATCCGTGGTGGTGGCTGCCTGACTAGTAATAAAGAACTGTTGACATCCGTGGTAGTGGCTGCCTGACTAGAAATAAAGAACTGTTGACATCCGTGGTGGTAGCTGCCTGACTAGAAATAAAGAACTGTTGACATCCGTGGTAGTGGCTGCCTGACTAGTAATAAAGAACTGTTGTTATCCGTGGTAGTGGCTGCCTGACTAGTAATAAAGAACTGTTGTCATCCGTGGTAGTGGCTGCCTGCCTAGATATAAAGAACTGTTATTATCCGTGGTAGTGGCTGCCTGACTAGTAATAAAGAACTGTTGTTATCCGTGGTAGTGGCTGCCTGACTAGTAATAAAGAACTGTTGTTATCCGTGGTAGTGGCTGCCTGACTAGTAATAAAGAACTGTTGTTATCCGTGGTGGTGGGTGCCTGACTAGTAATAAAGAACTGTTGTTATCCGTGGTAGTGGCTGCCTGACTAGAAATAAAGAACTGTTGTTATGCGTGGTAGTGGCTGCCTGACTAGTAATAAAGAACTGTTGTTATCCGTGGTAGTGGCTGCATGACTAGAAATAAAGAACTGTTGTTATCCGTGGTAGTGGCTGCCTGACTAGTAATAAAGAACTGTTGACATCCGTGATGGTGGCTGCCTGACTAGTAATAAAGAACTGTTGACATCCGTGGTAGTGGCTGCCTGACTAGTAATAAAGAACTGTTGACATCCGTGGTGGTGGCTGCCTGACTAGTAATAAAGAACTGTTGTCATCCGTGGTAGTGGCTGCCTGACTAGTAATAAAGAACTGTTGTCATCCGTGGTAGTGGCTGCCTGACTAGTAATAAAGAACTGTTGACATCCGTGGTAGTGGCTGCCTGACTAGTAATAAAGAACTGTTGACATCCGTGGTGGTGGCTGCCTGACTAGTAATAAAGAACTGTTGACATCCGTGGTAGTGGCTGCCTGACTAGTAATAAAGAACTGTTGTTATCCGTGGTAGTGGCTGCATGACTAGTAATAAAGAACTGTTCTCATCCGTGGTAGTGGCTGCCTGACTAGTAATAAAGAACTGTTGTTATCCGTGGTAGTGGCTGCCTGACTAGTAATAAAGAACTGTTGTTATCCGTGGTAGTGGCTGCCTGACTAGTAATAAAGAACTGTTGTTATCCGTGGTAGTGGCTGCCTGACTAGTAATAAAGAACTGTTGTCATCCGTGGTAGTGGCTGCCTGAATAGAAATAAGGAACTGTTATTATCCGTGGAAGTGGCTGCCTGACTAGTAATAAAGAACTGTTGTTACCCGTGGTAGTGGCTGCCTGACTAGTAATAAAGAACTGTTGTCATCCGTGGTAGTGGCTGCCTGACTAGTAATAAAGAACTGTTGTTATCCGTGGTAGTGGCTGCCTGACTAGTAATAAAGAACTGTTGTCATCCGTGGTAGTGGCTGCCTGACTAGTAATAAAGAACTGTTGACATCCGTGGTAGTGGCTGCCTGACTAGTAATAAAGAACTGTTGACATCCGTGGTGGTGGCTGCCTGACTAGTAATAAAGAACTGTTGACATCCGTGGTGGTGGCTGCCTGACTAGTAATAAAGAACTGTTGTTATCCGTGGTAGTGGCTGCCTGACTAGTAATAAAGAACTGTTGTTATCCGTGGTAGTGGCTGCCTGACTAGTAATAAAGAACTGTTGTTATCCGTGGTAGTGGCTGCCTGACTAGTAATAAAGAACTGTTGTTATCCGTGGTAGTGGCTGCCTGACTAGTAATAAAGAACTGTTGTTATCCGTGGTAGTGGCTGCCTGACTAGTAATAAAGAACTGTTGACATCCGTGGTAGTGGCTGCCTGACTAGTAATAAAGAACTGTTGACATCCGTGGTGGTGGCTGCCTGACTAGTAATAAAGAACTGTTGTTATCCGTGGTAGTGGCTGCCTGACTAGTAATAAAGAACTGTTGTTATCCGTGGTAGTGGCTGCCTGACTAGTAATAAAGAACTGTTGTCATCCGTGGTAGTGGCTGCCTGACTAGTAATAAAGAACTGTTGTTATCCGTGGTAGTGGCTGCCTGACTAGTAATAAAGAACTGTTGTTATCCGTGGTAGTGGCTGCCTGACTAGTAATAAAGAACTGTTGTCATCCGTGGTAGTGGCTGCCTGACTAGTAATAAAGAACTGTTGTCATCCGTGGTAGTGGCTGCCTGACTAGTAATAAAGAACTGTTGTCATCCGTGGTAGTGGCTGCCTGACTAGTAATAAAGAACTGTTGTCATCCGTGGTAGTGGCTGCCTGACTAGTAATAAAGAACTGTTGTCATCCGTGGTAGTGGCTGCCTGACTAGTAATAAAGAACTGTTGTCATCCGTGGTAGTGGCTGCCTGACTAGTAATAAAGAACTGTTGTCATCCGTGGTAGTGGCTGCCTGACTAGTAATAAAGAACTGTTGACATCCGTGGTAGTGGCTGCCTGACTAGTAATAAAGAACTGTTGTCATCCGTGGTAGTGGCTGCCTGACTAGTAATAAAGAACTGTTGTCATCCGTGGTAGTGGCTGCCTGACTAGTAATAAAGAACTGTTGTCATCCGTGGTAGTGGCTGCCTGACTAGTAATAAAGAACTGTTGTCATCCGTGGTAGTGGCTGCCTGACTAGTAATAAAGAACTGTTGACATCCGTGGTAGTGGCTGCCTGACTAGTAATAAAGAACTGTTGTTATCCGTGGTAGTGGCTGCCTGACTAGTAATAAAGAACTGTTGTTATCCGTGGTAGTGGCTGCCTGACTAGTAATAAAGAACTGTTGTTATCCGTGGTAGTGGCTGCCTGACTAGTAATGAAGAACTGTTGTTATCCGTGGTAGTGGCTGCCTGACTAGTAATAAAGAACTGTTGTTATCCGTGGTAGTGGCTGCCTGAATAGACATAAAGAACTGTTATAATCCGTGGTAGTGGCTGCCTGACTAGTAATAAAGAATATCCGTGGTAGTGGCTGCCTGACTAGTAATAAAGAACTGTTGTTATCCGTGGTAGTGGCTGCCTGACTAGTAATAAAGAACTGTTGTTATCCGTGGTAGTGGCTGGTAGTGGCTGCCTGACTAGTAATAAAGAACTGTTGTTACCCGTGGTAGTGGCTGCCTGACTAGTAATAAAGAACTGTTGTCATCCGTGGTAGTGGCTGCCTGACTAGTAATAAAGAACTGTTGACATCCGTGGTAGTGGCTGCCTGACTAGTAATAAAGAACTGTTGTCATCCGTGGTAGTGGCTGCCTGACTAGTAATAA
Organism: Cherax quadricarinatus; assembly: GCF_038502225.1. Lineage (NCBI taxonomy): Eukaryota > Metazoa > Arthropoda > Malacostraca > Decapoda > Parastacidae > Cherax > Cherax quadricarinatus. The sequence goes on along the minus strand of NC_091325.1, from coordinate 31,230,647 downwards.
AGAACTGTTGTCATCCGTGGTAGTGGCTGCCTGACTAGTAATAAAGAACTGTTGACATCCGTGGTAGTGGCTGCCTGACTAGTAATAAAGAACTGTTGTTATCCGTGGTAGTGGCTGCCTGACTAGTAATAAAGAACTGTTGTTATCCGTGGTAGTGGCTGCCTGACTAGTAATAAAGAACTGTTGTTATCCGTGGTAGTGGCTGCCTGACTAGTAATAAGGAACTGTTGTTATCCGTGGTAGTGGCTGCCTGACTAGTAATAAAGAACTGTTGTTATCCGTGGTAGTGGCTGCCTGACTAGAAATAAAGAACTGTTGACATCCGTGGTAGTGGCTGCCTGACTAGTAATAAAGAACTGTTGACATCCGTGGTAGTGGCTGCCTGACTAGTAATAAAGAACTGTTGACATCCGTGGTAGTGGCTGCCTGACTAGTAATAAAGAACTGTTGACATCCGTGGTAGTGGCTGCCTGACTAGTAATAAAGAACTGTTGACATCCGTGGTAGTGGCTGCCTGACTAGTAATAAAGAACTGTTGTTATCCGTGGTAGTGGCTGCCTGACTAGTAATAAAGAACTGTTGTTATCCGTGGTAGTGGCTGCCTGACTAGTAATAAAGAACTGTTGTCATCCGTGGTAGTGGCTGCCTGACTAGAAATAAAGAAATAAAGAACTGTTGTTATCCGTGGTAGTGGCTGCCTGACTAGTAATAAAGAACTGTTGTTATCCGTGGTGGTGGCTGCCTGACTAGTAATAAAGAACTGTTGTTATCCGTGGTAGTGGCTGCCTGACTAGTAATAAAGAACTGTTGTTATCCGTGGTAGTGGCTGCCTGACTAGTAATAAAGAACTGTTGTTATCCGTGGTAGTGGCTGCCTGACTAGTAATAAAGAACTGTTGTCATCCGTGGTAGTGGCTGCCTGACTAGTAATAAAGAACTGTTGTCATCCGTGGTAGTGGCTGCCTGACTAGTAATAAAGAACTGTTGTCATCCGTGGTAGTGGCTGCCTGACTAGTAATAAAGAACTGTTGTCATCCGTGGTAGTGGCTGCCTGACTAGTAATAAAGAACTGTTGTCATCCGTGGTGGTGGCTGCCTGACTAGTAATAAAGAACTGTTGTCATCCGTGGTAGTGGCTGCCTGACTAGTAATAAAGAACTGTTGACATCCGTGGTAGTGGCTGCCTGACTAGTAATAAAGAACTGTTGACATCCGTGGTAGTGGCTGCCTGACTAGTAATAAAGAACTGTTGACATCCGTGGTAGTGGCTGCCTGACTAGTAATAAAGAACTGTTGACATCCGTGGTAGTGGCTGCCTGACTAGTAATAAAGAACTGTTGTCATCCGTGGTAGTAACTGCCTGACTAGTAATAAAGAACTGTTGACATCCGTGGTAGTGGCTGCCTGACTAGTAATAAAGAACTGTTGTTATCCGTGGTAGTGGCTGCCTGACTAGTAATAAAGAACTGTTGATATCCGTGGTGGTGGCTGCCTGACTAGTAATAAAGAACTGTTGTTATCCGTGGTGGTGGCTGCCTGACTAGTAATAAAGAACTGTTGTTATCCGTGGTAGTGGCTGCCTGACTAGTAATAAAGAACTGTTGTTATCCGTGGTAGTGGCTGCCTGACTAGTAATAAAGAACTGTTGTTATCCGTGGTAGTGGCTGCCTGACTAGTAATAAAGAACTGTTGACATCCGTGGTAGTGGCTGCCTGACTAGTAATAAAGAACTGTTGTCATCCGTGGTAGTGGCTGCCTGACTAGTAATAAAGAACTGTTGTCATCCGTGGTGGTGGCTGCCTGACTAGTAATAAAGAACTGTTGTCATCCGTGGTAGTGGCTGCCTGACTAGTAATAAAGAACTGTTGACATCCGTGATGGTGGCTGCCTGACTAGTAATAAAGAACTGTTGACATCCGTGGTAGTGGCTGCCTGACTAGTAATAAAGAACTGTTGACATCCGTGGTGGTGGCTGCCTGACTAGAAATAAAGAACTGTTGTTATCCGTGGTAGTGGCTGCCTGACTAGAAATAAAGAACTGTTATTATCCGTGGTAGTGGCTGCCTGACTAGTAATAAAGAACTGTTGTTATCCGTGGTAGCGGCTGCCTGACTAGTAATAAAGAACTGTTGTCATCCGTGGTAGTGGCTGCCTGACTAGAATAAAAAGAGCTGTTATTATCCGTGGTAGTATCTGCCTGACTAGTAATAAAGAACTGTTGTTATCCGTGGTAGTGGCTGCCTGACTAGTAATAAAGAACTGTTGTTATCCGTGGTAGTGGCTGCCTGACTAGTAATAAAGAACTGTTGTTATCCGTGGTGGTGGCTGCCTGACTAGTAATAAAGAACTGTTGTTATCCGTGGTAGTGGCTGCATGACTAGAAATAAAGAACTGTTGTTATCCGTGGTAGTGGCTGCCTGACTAGTAATAAAGAACTGTTGTTATCCGTGGTAGTGGCTGCCTGACTAGAAATAAAGAACTGTTGTTATCCGTGGTAGTGGCTGCCTGACTAGTAATAAAGAACTGTAGACATCCGTGGTGGTGGCTGCCTGACTAGTAATAAAGAACTGTTGACATCCGTGGTGGTGGCTGCCTTACTAGTAATAAAGAACTGTTGACATCCGTGGTGGTGGCTGCCTGACTAGTAATAAAGAACTGTTGTTATCCGTGGTAGTGGCTGCCTGACTAGAAATAAAGAACTGTTGTTATCCGTGGTAGTGGCTGCCTGACTAGTAATAAAGAACTGTTGACATCCGTGGTGGTGGCTGCCTGACTAGTAATAAAGAACTGTTGACATCCGTGGTGGTGGCTGCCTGACTAGTAATAAAGAACTGTTGACATCCGTGGTGGTGGCTGCCTGACTAGTAATAAAGAACTGTTGTTATCCGTGGTGGTGGCTGCCTGACTAGTAATAAAGAACTGTTGTTATCCGTGGTAGTGGCTGCCTGACTAGAAATAAAGAACTGTTGTTATCCGTGGTAGTGGCTGCCTGACTAGAAATAAAGAACTGTTGTTATCCGTGGTAGTGGCTGCCTGACTAGAAATAAAGAACTGTTGTTATCCGTGGTAGTGGCTGCCTGACTAGTAATAAAGAACTGTTGACATCCGTGGTAGTGGCTGCCTGACTAGTAATAAAGAACTGTTGTTATCCGTGGAAGTGGCTGCCTGACTAGTAATAAAGAACTGTTGTTATCCGTGGTGGTGGCTGCCTGACTAGTAATAAAGAACTGTTGTTATCCGTGGTGGTGGCTGCCTGACTAGAAATAAAGAACTGTTGTTATCCGTGGTGGTGGCTGCCTGACTAGAAATAAAGAACTGTTGACATCCGTGGTGGTGGCTGCCTGACTAGTAATAAAGAACTGTTGACATCCGTGGTGGTGGCTGCCTGACTAGTAATAAAGAACTGTTGTTATCCGTGGTAGTGGCTGCCTGACTAATAATAAAGAACTGTTGTTATACGTGGTAGTGGCTGCCTGACTAGTAATAAAGAACTGTTGTTATCCGTGGTAGTGCCTGCCTGACTAGTAATAAAGAACTGTTGTTATCCGTGGTGGTGGCTGCCTGACTAGTAATAAAGAACTGTTGTTATCCGTGGTAGTGGCTGCCTGACTAGAAATAAAGAACTGTTGTTATCCGTGGTAGTGGCTGCCTGACTAGTAATAAAGAACTGTTGTTATCCGTGGTAGTGGCTGCCTGACTAGTAATAAAGAACTGTTGTTATCCGTGGTAGTGGCTGCCTGACTAGAAATAAAGAACTGTTGACATCCGTGGTGGTGGCTGCCTGACTAGTAATAAAGAACTGTTGTTGTCCGTGGTGGTGGCTGCCTGACTAGAAATAAAGAACTGTTGTTATCCGTGGTGGTGGCTGCCTGACTAGTAATAAAGAACTGTTGTTATCCGTGGTAGTGGCTGCCTGACTAGAAATAAAGAACTGTTGACATCCGTGGTGGTGGCTGCCTGACTAGTAATAAAGAACTGTTGTTATCCGTGGTGGTGGCTGCCTGACTAGAAATAAAGAACTGTTGTTATCCGTGGTGGTGGCTGCCTGACTAGTAATAAAGAACTGTTGACATCCGTGGTAGTGGCTGCCTGACTAGTAATAAAGAACTGTTGACATCCGTGGTGGTGGCTGCCTGACTAGTAATAAAGAACTGTTGACATCCGTGGTGGTAGCTGCCTGACTAGTAATAAAGAACTGTTGACATCCGTGGTAGTGGCTGCCTGACTAGTAATAAAGAACTGTTGACATCCGTGGTGGTGGCTGCCTGACTAGTAATAAAGAACTGTTGTTATCCGTGGTAGTGGCTGCCTGACTAGTAATAAAGAACTGTTGTTATCCGTGGTAGTGGCTGCCTGACTAGTAATAAAGAACTGTTGTCATCCGTGGTAGTGGCTGCCTGACTAGAAATAAAGAACTGTTATTATCCGTGGTAGTGGCTGCCTGACTAGTAATAAAGAACTGTTGTTATCCGTGGTAGTGGCTGCCTGACTAGTAATAAAGAACTGTTGTTATCCGTGGTAGTGGCTGCCTGACTAGTAATAAAGAACTGTTGTTATCCGTGGTAGTGGCTGCCTGACTAGTAATAAAGAACTGTTGTTATCCGTGGTAGTGGCTGCCTGACTAGAAATAAAGAACTGTTGTTATCCGTGGTAGTGGCTGCCTGACTAGTAATAAAGAACTGTTGTTATCCGTGGTAGTGGCTGCCTGACTAGTAATAAAGAACTGTTGTTATCCGTGGTAGTGGCTGCCTGACTAGTAATAAAGAACTGTAGACATCCGTGGTGGTGGCTGCCTGACTAGTAATAAAGAACTGTTGACATCCGTGGTGGTGGCTGCCTTACTAGTAATAAAGAACTGTTGACATCCGTGGTGGTGGCTGCCTGACTAGTAATAAAGAACTGTTGTTATCCGTGGTAGTGGCTGCCTGACTAGAAATAAAGAACTGTTGTTATCCGTGGTGGTGGCTGCCTGACTAGTAATAAAGAACTGTTGTTATCCGTGGTAGTGGCTGCCTGACTAGTAATAAAGAACTGTTGTTATCCGTGGTAGTGGCTGCCTGACTAGTAATAAAGAACTGTTGACATCCGTGGTGGTGGCTGCCTGACTAGTAATAAAGAACTGTTGACATCCGTGGTGGTGGCTGCCTGACTAGTAATAAAGAACTGTTGACATCCGTGGTGGTGGCTGCCTGACTAGTAATAAAGAACTGTTGATATCCGTGGTGGTGGCTGCCTGACTAGTAATAAAGAACTGTTGTTATCCGTGGTAGTGGCTGCCTGACTAGAAATAAAGAACTGTTGTTATCCGTGGTAGTGGCTGCCTGACTAGAAATAAAGAACTGTTGTTATCCGTGGTAGTGGCTGCCTGACTAGAAATAAAGAACTGTTGTTATCCGTGGTAGTGGCTGCCTGACTAGTAATAAAGAACTGTTGACATCCGTGGTAGTGGCTGCCTGACTAGTAATAAAGAACTGTTGTTATCCGTGGTAGTGGCTGCCTGACTAGTAATAAAGAACTGTTGTTATCCGTGGTAGTGGCTGCCTGACTAGTAATAAAGAACTGTTGTTATCCGTGGTGGTGGCTGCCTGACTAGTAATAAAGAACTGTTGATATCCGTGGTGGTGGCTGCCTGACTAGTAATAAAGAACTGTTGTTATCCGTGGTGGTGGCTGCCTGAGTAGAAATAAAGAACTGTTGTTATCCGTGGTGGTGGCTGCCTGACTAGAAATAAAGAACTGTTGACATCCGTGGTGGTGGCTGCCTGACTAGTAATAAAGAACTGTTGACATCCGTGGTGGTGGCTGCCTGACTAGTAATAAAGAACTGTTGTTATCCGTGGTAGTGGCTGCCTGACTAGAAATAAAGAACTGTTGACATCCGTGGTGGTGGCTGCCTGACTAGTAATAAAGAACTGTTGACATCCGTGGTGGTGGCTGCCTGACTAGTAATAAAGAACTGTTGTTATCCGTGGTGGTGGCTGCCTGACTAGTAATAAAGAACTGTTGTTATCCGTGGTAGTGGCTGCCTGACTAGTAATAAAGAACTGTTGATATCCGTGGTGGTGGCTGCCTGACTAGTAATAAAGAACTGTTGACATCCGTGGTGGTGGCTGCCTGACTAGTAATAAAGAACTGTTGTTATCCGTGGTAGTGGCTGCCTGACTAGAAATAAAGAACTGTTGACATCCGTGGTGGTGGCTGCCTGACTAGTAATAAAGAACTGTTGACATCCGTGGTAGTGGCTGCCTGACTAGTAATAAAGAACTGTTGTTATCCGTGGTAGTGGCTGCCTGACTAGAAATAAAGAACTGTTGACATCCGTGGTGGTGGCTGCCTGACTAGTAATAAAGAACTGTTGTTATCCGTGGTGGTGGCTGCCTGACTAGTAATAAAGAACTGTTGACATCCGTGGTAGTGGCTGCCTGACTAGTAATAAAGAACTGTTGTTATCCGTGGTAGTGGCTGCCTGACTAGTAATAAAGAACTGTTGACATCCGTGGTAGTGGCTGCCTGACTAGTAATAAAGAACTGTTGACATCCGTGGTAGTGGCTGCCTGACTAGTAATAAAGAACTGTTGACATCCGTGGTGGTGGCTGCCTGACTAGTAATAAAGAACTGTTGACATCCGTGGTAGTGGCTGCCTGACTAGAAATAAAGAACTGTTGACATCCGTGGTGGTAGCTGCCTGACTAGAAATAAAGAACTGTTGACATCCGTGGTAGTGGCTGCCTGACTAGTAATAAAGAACTGTTGTTATCCGTGGTAGTGGCTGCCTGACTAGTAATAAAGAACTGTTGACATCCGTGGTAGTGGCTGCCTGACTAGTAATAAAGAACTGTTGACATCCGTGGTAGTGGCTGCCTGACTAGTAATAAAGAACTGTTGACATCCGTGGTAGTGGCTGCCTGACTAGTAATAAAGAACTGTTGACATCCGTGGTAGTGGCTGCCTGACTAGTAAGAACACCGTCCTAGGAACTATTTTTCTTAGTTTTCTAATTTGACATTCTGCATTGCTTTCACATGCTTTCTTATAATAGCTTTTGGAAATCTTTTCTTAGAAGGCATTACGAGAGTGTAAATAACAGAGTAAACAGTTTACACGTTAATTATTTTTTTTTAGTTTATCAATTAGTTTTATGTATAATCTAGTGTGATATATTAAATAATATTTCAAGATTCCCAGTGAAGATAGTAGTCAATTATCAAGTGGAAAAAAATTACGTTTATTGAATGTCTGGGTGAAGGACAGAAAAATTATGGGAAGGATGTTGTTTGGAAGACTTTAAATTATTTTGTGATTGAATTCTCAATAATACAGTGTATAATCTAATGTATAACTCACAAAATATTTACTTCCAACTTTACATGAGTATCTTCATTCACATCTAGCTCTCGTTAATTAGATAAATGTGACGATTATCTTGAACACTGTTCATTAATGTTACGTTGGTTTGTCCCTTATTACTTTGATAGTAAGGTTCTCACTGCATGTTCTAGTGTGGGGTAGCATTTTACTTGATGTCCTTATCTGTCTAGGGGTAATACTTACATCATGGCTGATCTTGAGTGTCTCTGATATCCTTTCACCAGCCCTCTTCACAGGTTATGTAAACTACTGATATAAAAATATAACTGTGTTCTAAATAGATATGTACAGAAGATGCAACTACAGCCTCACATTTTCAAAACAAAAATCTACACACTCCATAGCTGTTCTCCCACATGGTGCATCTCAGCAACTTTTGTCCTTCTCTCTTCTTGACTAACTCTGGGCTAACCAGTGTTTTGACACACTTTAGTCACCCTGGGTATGGTGGCCACAACTTAAGTTATAAAAACTCACCCCTGGAGCACACATGCCCCAAAAAGATAGAAAGAAGGACCCAGATGTCCTTCCACCTTCATGTCAGCCAAAACAGAGAGAGAGAGAGAGAGAGAGAGGGAGGGGGAGGAGCCTAGCTAAGCTCCTCCCACACCCACCTAAACAAAAGACTGTTGCCAAGCACAATTCTCCAGTTACCACAATTCTACCAAACCTTAATTTTACTTTTACAGAAAGAAATACAACTTTATAAACTACTTATTTAAATTGTGTGTTTGTGTGTCTATAGTATAACCTATTATATTGAGAAAAAGGCTTGACACAGCTGCCTCTCAGTCCTAAGAGTGATCAGTCCTTATGACATTTAGAACTGAGTCCCCATCAATTCAATACAATTAGGTATTCCAGAGTAACTGTTACTTATAAATACATGTTGGGTCCTATAGCCCCATAACAATTAAAGATGCATCAACGTGCAGTGCCAGGACAATGTTACCACTTATGAAACAAGTGCCTTCTAAACAAGATGAACTGTGAAGTGGTAAATTAGTGTGACACTGGAGCAACAGATGGTGCTATGTTGTTATATTTTTATTATAATTATGTGGGAGTACTAAAGTCGTATGGATTATACAGCACCTGTGAGAGGGGGGGAATGGTGGAAGGAATTCATACTCGATTCAGGGAACCGAAGCACAATTCCAAGTCCCTAGATCAAGAGCCCCTCACCGGCGTCTAGAGACCTCCGTGACGGGATATGGTGTTATTGCCCGCATTTCTTTCATCTTTTTCCTCTTTTCACATCGACAAATCTGTAACGCAAAACAAAGAACTCATTACGGCGCAAGATTTTCTTTACCCAGATTCTAGGAATTAATAACATACACATCACATTATCACGTAACTTACCGTCTAACAATGAGTGACAGTTGCTGTAGCAAACCTGGGGAAATATTTGCCAAAAGAACCTAAGAAAATAAATATATAAGAATTCGTGTTCGGTATTGTGTTGAGCAAAACCTGGTTAACATGTTCCAAGCATTTTATAACACTCCTTAATTAACTCTCCTTCTGTGAACTCTGCAAGTCTTCCTTCCCATCTTATCTACTTTAATAACAAAAATTTAGGTGAAAATTGGCTACCTAAGTTTTGTAGATAACAGTTTTTAAAATACAGTAAAAAAATGTTGATAATAATAATAATAATAATAATAATAATAATAATAATAATAATAATAATAATAATAATAATAATAATAATAATAATAATAATAATAATAATAATAATAATAATAATAATAATAATAATAATAATAATGATAATAATAATAATAATAATAATAATAATAATAATAATTATAATTATAATTATAACAATGATAATAATAATATACACAAGGAAGTGGAAATTAAGATAGGAGTTAGGCTGGTGGGAAGGTGTCACCATAAAACACTGGCCTATAATAACAACACATAGAACGGCTATGAACTCCTCTCCATAATTCTGTAAAGTAATTAAAGTGGCGGCAGTAAATCCCAGCTCAAACTAGCTGCTACACCAGCGTCTTCCTTGAACTAAGTTCCCCCCCCCTGCCACCACCACCACCACTACCACCACCACTACCACCATCACCACCACCACTACCACCACCACTACCACCATCACCACCACCACTACCACCATCACCACTACCACCACCACTACCACCATCACCACCACCACCACCACCACCACCACTACCACCACCACTACCACCATCACCACCACCACTATTACCACCACCACCACCACCACTACCACCACCACTACCACCACCACTACCACCATCACCACCACCACTACTACTATTACAACTCAGAAACAATAAGGCCTGTTATCCTGGGTGTAAAGGGGATCAAGGTCCAGAACAATCACTTTGAATGACTTTGAATTATATTTTCCTCAACCAAGTGCAATTTTAAGTATTTACAAGTATGTACACTATATACAGTTGGAAATATATATGTACCACACAGTGAATCAAAAGTCAAAGATACAGCCTGGAGACAGAATGGACAACCGTGTTCAGTCAGCTCTAGAATGGAAATGAAAAGGGTGGAAAGGTGAGTGATGACCAAGCCACCTCCACAATTGCCAGACCCACCTTCTCATTGGCTGAACATAGGTACTGATTTGACGATGGGGCCCCACCATCCGACCCTTAGAACCTGGTTCGCTGGTTGGGGAGGTAACCTTTTAATGAGGGTGTGTACATGCACAGAATAAAGGTTATGTACTCTTTGCATGCCAGAACTACCACTACCACCACCACTACCACAAACACTTCCACCACCAACACCACTACCACCACAACCATTACCACCACAACTACCACCACTACCACCACCTCCACTACCACCACTACCAGCACCACAACCACCACCACTATCAACAGCACTACCAGCACTACCACCACCACCACTACCACCACACTACCATCACTACCAACACTACTACCACCACTACAACAACCCCACCACTACCACCAACACCACTACCACTACCACAACTGCCACCACAACCATTACCACCACCACAAACACCACCACCACCTCTACTACCACCACCACCACTACCACCAACACCACTACCACCACAACCATTACCACCACCACCAACACCACTACAACCACAACCATTACCACCACCACTACCACCACTACCACCACCTCCACTACCACCACTACCAGCACCACAACCACCACCACTATCAACAGCACTACCAGCACTTTCACCACCACCACTACCACCACACTACCATCACTACCAACACTACTACCACCACTACAACAACCCCACCACTACCACCAACACCACTACCACCAACTCCACTACCACTACCACAACTGCCACCACAACCATTACCACCACCACAAACACCACCACCACCTCTACTACCACCACCACCACTACCACTATTACCTCCACTACCACTACCACCCCCACCACCACCACTACCACCACTACCACCACCACCACCACCACACGGTGAATCAAGAGGCAAAGACACAGGCTGGAGACAGAATGGACAACCGTGTTCAACCAGCTCTAGACTGGAAATGACAACGGTGGAAAGGTCAGTGGTGACCACGCCACCTCCACAATTGCCAGAACCTAGGTACTGATCTGACGATGGGGCCCCATTGTCCAACCCTTAGCACCTGGTCTGCGGGTTGGGGAGGTAGCCTTTTAATGAGGGTGTGTACATGCGCTGAATAAAGGTTACTTACTCTTTACATGCCACAACTACCACTACCCCCACCACCACTACCATAAACACTACCACCACCAACACCACTACCACCACCACAACCACCACTATCACAAGCACCACTACCACCACTACCACCACCATCACTACCACCACCACTATTACCACTACCACCACCACTACCACCACCACTACAAATACCACCACCACAACCACCACCACTACCACTACTGCCATCACCACAACTACCACCATTACCACCGCCACACTGCCATCACTACCACCACCACTACCACCACCACAACCACCACTACCACCATGACCACCACCACCACCAAAACCACCACTACCATCATCACCATCACTACCACCACCACCACTACCACGGCCACTACCACCTCCACTGCTACTACTATTACAAGCCAGGCACAATAAGGCCTGTTATCCTGGGAAAGGAGAACAAACACAGCTGAATAACTTTGAATTATATTTTCCTTCAAGTATGTACACTGTATATAGTTGGAAATATGTTTACCATACAGTGAATCAAGAGACAAAGACACAGCCTTGAGACAGACTGGACAACTGTGCTCCACCAGTGTTACTCCCTTTGTTTATTTTGTTGTTTTGGCAAAATACATATTTTTACATGTCATTTTGGCTTTTTCACTTAATATAATATTCAGGAGTAATTCCATTAGTAGCTAAAATGGATTTATTCGACTTGATAATATTATCTGGCCGTATATTATTTAGCTTTGTACGTAGGTAGGTTATTTAGTCTAAACTGTTGGTACGACCTGGCCAAGCGCCAGAAGGCGTTTTGAGCTGCTCAACCCCCACTCCGACCGAGTCAAAGTTGGCTGGTAAAGCCTTACCTTATTCAGTTCATACCTTCCTCTGAACCAGGAAGGGTCTAGGGAAATATCCAGCTAAAAAACACCATTCACCTCTCTAGGAACTACCAAGACTTTTTGAAACTCGTTGCAAGGGCTTATCTCGGCTGGAGAAGGTGGTCGAGTCTTAAAAAGAAAGTGAGAATAAGTGAGCAAGTCTCAGTGCTGTAAAAGAAATTATTGGAGACTTAACTCTGTGGAATAGCTTTAACAGTGTTGTGGTCGAGTTTTTAAAGTCCAATGCTTGTACATACCCATATTTCCTAACTCTTCGAGAGCCTTTGTAAATACTTAGTTTATTACAGTGATGTGACAATGAGACATGTAACACAAGTTCAACTCATAATGTAGATATGAAAATGTTGAAAGATATTAAATAATTTAAGTGGTTATTAAAAATTATTAATAAATTAGCTAGGAACTGTGATAAAGCCTTTTCCTCCGAGTAGTGTCCTCTAGACATGATAATTCCGTTCATTTGTTACAAGAAGCACTATAACAAGAGGACCATCAGGCTATGTTAGTAACAGCCAGCTCTAGAATCAATATGACAAGGGTAGAAAGGTGAGTGGTGACCAAGCCACCCCCACAATTGCCAGACCCCCCACCTCATTGGCTGAACCTAGGTACTGATCTGACGACGGGGCCCCATCGTCCGACCCTTAGTACTCAGTTCGCTGGTTGGGGAGGTGTTACAAAAAACGCGATATCTAATAATGATAGAGATCTCTAGTGAATAATAGAAAGGTCTGCCCCTCTACCATCCAGCCTGTTACTGGGTTTTTGTAACAAGTAGTCAGTATCCTGGTCCAATTATCCATTAGAAATTAATAGTAAGATTCACTACAACTGGTTGGCTACTATCTACAGAAATTAAAATTTAATAAGCTTATTAATAAAGATAAAGTTGTCTAGGTGGACAATATCAAAATAAATCAAAGTAATCTATTTAATATAATATAGGATACAAGTTCCTACACTTCTCTCGTGTACAGTATTATTGTGCTGAAGGCACATATCGTATCTTTATGGCTTTTAAGTACCATCTGGTACATTGTCAGTATTTTAAAGAACATAATACTAATATATACAAGTGTGTATGTGTGTAAGTGCTCTGAGTAGTTCGCTATGTCTCAAGACTCGACTAGACTTAACCAGTGCCTGACTAAAAGTCCTCACATAAACTAACTTCTTCACCAACCTGGCAATCAGAACAGCTTCCTTAAACAGTAAAACGACCGATTCACTGAAAAGCAATATAACAAGCAGCAGCAACACAGAATCAGGAACAAGAAGATAACATAACGACACTAAGAAGGGTCCATCTGCAGATCCTCCACAAAAAGTCACAAAGCTCCCATACTACTAAGTCTAAGTTCAGCATAAGAAAATCCCCGACTGTGACAGTACACAGATACCAGTACACGTTAGGTCAGAAGCTACAGCTCAGGACCTGAGTTTCTCAGTGTCAGTGTGACACACAACCTCAGTAAAACGTCGAAAATCACTAAGTGTAGGCTATGCTCTGTGAACAGAGTTACACAGAACTAACAACAAGAGAGCGACAGAGATGATGTTCCAACAAGGGCCAGCAAGGGAGAGCTGGAGAGGGAGGTGTTGGAATCATCATCAACCAGAGAGCTAGTCAGAGGCAAGGCAGTCCTCTCACCCAGGTGAGGTGTGATCCCAACACCCTGATCACGTGACTCTCCGTGGACTGTTGCTGCCCAGCAACTACAGAGAAGCCGGCAGCAAAACAAGCGAGGCAGTACAGTAGTTAGACAATGCCGTCAGCTACTTAATACATTAGAACAATGAGCACTGAATAAGGTATAAAAATGTTACATCCTACCTAATAATGTAACTAAGTCAAATATTAATATAAAGCAATATATTTACGAATTAGCTAATATAAGCAATATAAAATTATATGAACAGGTAATATACATTATATACATTGTGACCCAATAAAGGTTACGTACTCTTTGCATGCCATAACTACCACTACCACCACCACAACCACCACCATTACCACCACACCCACTACCATCACTACCACCACAAACAGCAACAACATTATCACTACCACCACAACTACAACCATCACCACCAACACATCAATGACCTCCACCACCTCTACTTCACCAGTACTACCACCACCTCTACCATAACCATTACCACTACCCCCACCACTGCCACTACCACTAACACCACTACTATCACTATCACCACCACCAAAACCACCATCACAACCACCACCACCATTATTACAACCGCCACTACCATCGCTACCACCATCACGACCACCATCGCCACCTCCACCTCCACTACCATCACCGCTACTACCACTTCCACGGCCAACACCAACACTACAACCCCCACCACCAGAACCACCACCACCTCAACTACCGCCACCACCACAACTACCCCCACCACCTCCACTACCACAACCACCACCTTCGCTACCACTATCACCACCTCTACCACTGCCACCACCACTCAATGGCGTCGTCAAGGGGGGGGGGCCGCCCCGGGTGACACCATAGTGCCTCTAAGAAGGTGACAATAATTCCCAAAAGACTGCTGCAACAACACAAGAGAAAAATCCTTTGTTTCTATATAGCCTTTCACATGATTAGAGTACAAATAGGCCTATATAGGGAAAACCATTGATTCTGGTGTGATGGATTATTTTGCAGGATTGAAGGTAAGTAAATGTAAGATTCATTGAGATGTTACCTGTACTCAAGGTCAAATCGGAACTAGTGTTTCTGATATTGCAATGTTCTTCTTATACTATTTTTTTTATATATGAATAAATGTAGGATCTGTTGCCTGTACTCCAAGTGGTATTTGAGTTTGTTTCCTCAATATTACTACGATTATTTATTTTATCTTTAATAAAGTTGAGAAGTATTCTCCTGTTCTGCGTATGGCCCGTAAACATTCTCATTGTTAAATATTAGTCACTGATCATGCCCTGGTTGCAGTAGTGACGTAACTTCTCAGTAGTGACGTAAATGCAGTATTAGTCATGCAGTAGTGTAACTGGTCATGCAGTAGTGACGTAACTGGTCATGCAGTAGTGACGTAACTGGTCATGCAGTAGTGACGTAACTGGTCATGCAGTAGTGACGTAACTGGTCATGCAGTAGTGACGTAACTGGTCATGCAGTAGTGACGTAGCTGGTCATGCAGTAGTGACGTAACTGGTCATGCAGTAGTGACGTAACTGGAGCTTACTCCCCAGTATCCCCGCCCTTGGAATTCATGGGGTAACACCAAAGATGACGCCCCAGGTGACACCAACTCTACCAACGCCACTGCCTCATCCACTACCACTATCACAACCTCCACTAACACACCCACCAACACCTTCACTACCTCCACTACAAGTACCACTACCACCACCACTACCACTGCCACCACGTTCACTACCAATACACTCATTGTAAGGGATATGTAGCCGCCCCCAGTCGTTTTCCAGGAGCCGTCGATGCTACCACCCTTGGATTTTGGAAAATCAAGTAATCTTGAGTATATAATTGCCCCATAGGAGCATATTTTTCAGCATTTCACTGGTGCAATGCTGATGAGATGATTACTTACTTTTTAGGGCTCAATGGCCCACAAATAACTGGGTATTTTGGTAAATCCAGACATGCTATGACATAGCTATCTGCTGCACAGCCAACCTAACTAGGTTCATGACTGACTGGACTTACCTGGGTATATGTATCGGACCCGCAAGGTTTTCCCTGGCTTGTAGTAAGGAATTACCCCAATATCCGTTGTCTTGATTGAAGTAGCGTCTGACTGTGCACTGTTTCTCTCTGAAGATTGTTCGCAACACACACTATTACACTACACCATTATCAAGATTAGTTTTTGTTTCACGGATTTTCACGACAGGAAGACCTGTCCCATTTCACTGTATCATAATTCTACCGTGAATTGTTGAGATTGTCTTTTGAAAGGTTGAGAACGCACTGCACTATAGTTCCTTTGTTAAGGTCAATGCTCGCGCAAACACACACGTCCTGTACGTCCCCTGAAGCCAATCTACCTCGTTCCCGCATTTTGCCCAGGGGCACAGCCCTAAATCGCCGACTTCAGCATATTTCCCTTCTTGCTTGACATCTCAATTTCATTACAAGTGATAGATTTTCTGGTATCTATCAGTCGACTAGAATTCATTATTGTCTCGCATTGCAATAAGATGATGCAGGGATTTCCTATACTTTTCCTTCCATGCAAAAGTCTTTTTTCTTATTTCAGTCTTTCATATCGCAATAAACACCGTGATGCAAATGGAGGCTACATAACTACTCTCTGGTACACGCTGCTACCGCTTCCAATTACTGTTGATCGGAAGCAAGAGGCCATTTTCTCTTTCTGAGAGGGTTGAGTCCCTCAGGGGGCCTGAAAGAGCTGTTACCCCATCCTTTCTGGAAAAATTTTCTCCACAGTCACCATCACCATCATCATCAACACCACCACCACCATCTTTACCCCCACTACCACCACCACTACCAACACAACCACACACACAGCCACCGCCGTAACCGCCTCTGCCGCCGCCATCACCGCCACCACAACCACTACTTCCACCGCTGTCACCATTCTTGCCATTTCCCTTTCCTCATCACCACTCTGCTGGGGTCTCCTGAGTAACTCACTGGTGGGGTCTCTTGAGTAACTCACTGGTGGGGTCTCTTGAGTAACTCATTGCTGGGGTCTCGTGAGTAACTCACTGCTGGGGTCACTTCAGCACACACTGCGTGGGTCTCCTGAATAACTCACTGCTGGGGCTTCCTGAGTAACGCACTGCTGGGATTTCCTGAGTAACTCACTGCTGGGGTCTCCTGAGTAACTCACTGTTGGGGACTCTTGAGTAATTTACTTCTGAGGTCTCCTGAATAACACACTACTGGAGCCTCCTGAGTAACTCACTGCTGGGGTCTCCTCAGCACCACACTGTTGGGGTCACCTCAGCACCACACTGTTGGGGTCACCTCAGCACCACACTTCTGGGGTCTCCTCAGCACCACACTGCTGGTGTCACCTCAGCACCACACTGCGTGGGTCTCCTGAGTAACTCACTGCTGGGGTCTCCTGAGTAACTCACTGCTTGGTCTCGTGAGTAACTCACTGCTGGGGCCTCATGAGTAACTCACTGCTGGGGTCTCCTGAGTAACTGCTGGAGTCTCCTAAGTAACTCAATTCTTGGGTCTCCTGAGTAACTCACTACTGGGGTCACCTCAGCACCACACTGCTGGTGTCACCTCAGCACCACACTGCGTGGGCCTCCTGAGTGACTCATTGCTGAAGTCTCCTGGGTAACTCAATTCTGGGATCTCCCAATTAACTCACTGCTGGGGTTTCCTGAGTAAGTCACTGCTGGGTCTCATGAGTAACTCACTGCTGGGGTCTCTTGAGTAACTCACTGTTGGGGTCTCCTGAGTTGCTCACTGCTTTGGGTGGTTATTTCGGATACCTATCAAAGGAATTTTATAAGGAGTAAGTAGCATACTGCCAACCTAAATGTTGAAGTAGTGGGCCATGAATGACATACTGCTCTCAATTGGTAATGCACAGACAATCCAGTCCAGTCCAGTCGGACCAAACCCTCGTCATAAGTTTGTCTCCTTTGTGCTAGTTATACATGTATTGTTCCAGTCTCGGTATTGTGCCTTTTTATTCCTTAATCCATACTGATATACTGATATACTATTTTCCAGACTGCGTCCTAATCATGTAGTTAATTCTCAAAGCTCTGTCCCAGAACAGGTTCCAGTAGTGGCAATATGCAAAGGGAAATCCAGAATTTGGATTGTGCAATTTACGATTGAAGTTTGCAAGGAAATCCCAGATCAAGTAAAAGCTCAATGGTCTAACCTTCCTCTTCCTGGGCGGTAGGAGTGCCTGATCCTCCCGCCAATAAGCCCAATGGAACGTCCTTCGAGGAAGAGCAGCACCTGGATCCTTGTCTAGCATCTACATCTAAGTCATTGATCTCTGAAGTAGATTCTGGGTCGCTCTCCTCGTGTAATAATCTAAAAAAAAATGTTTGACAAAAACGCCTACTGGTAAGGAGTTAATGGGGAGCACCATGACCGTCAGCTTAGTCATTACAAATAAATTTAGTTTATTGTATGTGGAACATAATTCATCTATAAGGGGCCATTTAGATCTTACCAAAAAACTTCTTGTAGAATTCAAGCATATTAATTGACCAGGTTTGAGACAGGACGTCGAAAAATACATCAGGTCCTTCTGTGAATGCCAGCAGGCGAGAAACCTGTAATCTACAGCAAGTCAGATCATTTTTGTCCTATACTATAGCAGACGGAGAACTCTTTGTGGGCTTGAGCCCGATGTGTGGGACCTCTGCCTAAGGCCAAATCAGGCAACTAGTAAATATTTATTATCGTGGATAAAACCACCAGGTATCATGAGGCAGTAACTATGTGTAGTATTACTACGAAAATAATTTTAAAGCCCTTCATTAGATTTATATCCTATTATGAACACAGGTAAAGAATGGCCTATAACCTGGCCATAATGTTTTTTGTTTTTTTTTGAGCAAAACAAACTCAGCAATAATATGACAGAACTATGGATATGACAGAAGTATGGATACGACAGAAGTATGGATATGACAGAAGTATGGATATGACAGAAGTATGGATATGACAGAAGTATGGATATGACAGAAGTATGGATATGACAGAAGTATGGATATGACAGAAGTATGGATATGACAGAAGTATGGATATGACAGAAGTATGGATATGACAGAAGTATGGATATGACAGAAGTATGGATATGACAGAAGTATGGATATGACAGAAGTATGGATATGACAGAACTATGGATATGACAGAAGTATGGATATGACAGAACTATGGATATGACAGAAGTATGATATGACAGAAGTATGGATATGATAGAAATATGGATATGACAGAACTATGGATATGACAGAACTATGGATATGACAGAAGTATGGATATGACAGAAGTATGGATATGACAGAAGTATGGATATGACAGAAGTATGGATATGACAGAAGTATGGATATGACAGAAGGATGGATATGACAGAAGGATGGATATGACAGAAGTATGGATATGACAGAAGTATGGATATGACAGAAGGATGGATATGACAGAAGTATGGATATGACAGAAGTATGGATATGACAGAAGTATGGATATGACAGAAGTATGGATATGACAGAAGGATGGATATGACAGAAGTATGGATATGACAGAAGTATGGATATGACAGAAGTATGGATATGACAGAAGGATGGATATGACAGAAGTATGGATATGACAGAAGTATGGATATGACAGAAGTATGAATATGACAGAAGTATGGATATGACATGACAAGCTATGGATATGAAGTATGGATGACAGAAGTATGGATATGACAGAACTATGGATATGACAGAAGTATGATATGACAGAAGTATGGATATGACAGAAGTAGAACAGAAGTATGGATATGACAGATATGACAGAACTATGGATATGACAGAACTATGGATATGACAGAACTATGGATATGACAGAAGTATGGATATGACAGAACTATGGATATGATAGAAGTATGGATATGACAGAAGTATGGATATGACAGAAGTATGAATATGACAGAACTATGGATATGACAGAACTATGGATATGACAGAAGTATGGATATGACAGAAGTATGGATATGACAGAACTATGGATATGACAGAAGTATGGATATGACAGATCTATGGATATGACAGAACTATGGATATGACAGAACTATGGATATGACAAAGCTATGGATATGACAGAACTATGGATATGACAAAACTATGGATATGACAGAACTATGGATATGACAAAACTATGGATATGACAAAACTATGGATATGACAGAACTATGAATATCGCCAAAATTCGTAATTTTGAAAACGCGTCATAGAAAAATCATAGAGAAAATTTATACATCAAAATGTTCAAAATATATTGCTCTATATTTTTTGTAATCTAAAATCGATTTTTCTAAATTCTTTTGAAGTGATACAGGCTATAATTTCATGGTTCTCTCAGAGACTGCCAGCTGGCAGGATAATATGAGTGAAGGAGCAGTCCAACTTGCTACTTTCTTGTTTCCTTGGTGGCTGCTGCCCATCTGAAGGCTGCAGTGCACTCCAGCTCTAACAGGGCTCTGGGTGCACTCCAGCTCTAACAGGGCTCTGGGCCTGCACCAAATGCTACCAATTATTTGGTGTTTATCTAACAACCACTAACTGCATTCCCTCTATCAGGAAAACTGGTAGTTAGGGTGATGCAGCTGCTGGGGTTACCTAATTATATTGATTCACTGTCTCGTTTATGCATCACCTAATTGTGTGAGAGGATTACCCCAACTGGATTGTGAAAGTTGGAGTAGGGTTCTCCCTAGCAGGCTTTACCTTTGATAAATCTTTGAGTTTCGAGAGTTTTTCTGTTCCCGGAGCCCGGCTATGGGCCAGGCTCCTTTGGTGTTTGCCTGGTCAACCAGGCTCTTGTTGTTGGTGGCGCGCAGCCCCACATACCCTTCACAGCCTGCTTGATCTGGCACCTGATGGAGATACTTTTCGAGTTTCCTCTTGAATACTTCTACACATGTCCAAGCAATGTTTCTGATATCTTCTGGCAAGATGTTAAATGATCTAGGACCACGAATGTTGATTCAGAGTTCCTTTAATGAGCTCACTGCACCCCTACTTTTCGCTGAGTTTATATTGCACTTCCTCCTGTATCTCTTACTCCAGTACGTATATTGTTACGGCAGTGTGCAGGGTTGGGACAAGGCCTCAGGTATATTTTTTAACAACATAACATAAGAAAGAAGTAACACTGCAACAGGCCTACTGTCCCCTGCGGAGCAGGTCCATGTCATCCCCCCCCGGATTAGCCCAATGACCCACCCAATCTGGTCACCTGCACTCAAGGAAGGAGCACGGCACCAGACCCAACAGCACAAGCTAGTCAGGTCCAACTCACACACACCCACACACACTCATGTATTTATCTTACCTATTTTTAAAGCTACACAACGTTTTAGCCTCAATAACTGTACTCGGGAGTTTGTTCCACTCATCCACAACTCTATTATCAAACCAGTACTTTCCTATATCCTTCCTGAATCTGAATTTTTCCAACTTGAAACCATTGCGGCGAGTCCTGTCTTGGCTGGAAATTTTCAGCACGCTAATTACATCCCATTTATTTTCTCCTGTTTTCCATTTATACACCTCGATAATATCCCCCCTAATTCTGCGCCTTTCGAGAGAGTGCAGATTAAGGACCCTCAGTCTATCCTCATAGGGAAGATCTTCGATACATGGGATCATCATTGTCATCTATCTCTGCACGTTTTCCAGTGCATTTATATCCATTCTGTAATACGGTGACCAGAACTGAGCAGCATAATCTAAATGAGGCCTAACCAAGGATATATAGAGTTGAAGAACAACCTGAGGATTTCTATTATTTATACTTCTAGATATGAAACCAAGAATTCCGTAAATTGTGAACAACAACGGGCCCAGCACTGACCCCTGAGGAACACCGCTTGTGACTTGCCCCCACTCTGATTTCTCCCCACTTATGCAAACTCTCTGCTGCCTATTTGTCAGCCATGCCTCTACCCAGGAAAAAATTTCTCCTCCTATTCCGTGTGCCTTAAGTTTCCCCAATAGCCTCTGATGTGGAACTCTATCGAAAGCCTTACTAAAGTCCATATACACAATTTCATATTCATTACCATGATCTACCTCCTCAAACACCTAAGTGAAAAATGTTAGTAAATTCGTAAGACAGGAACGCCCCTTTGTAAAACCTTGTTGAGATTCATTATTCAATCTTTGCCTATCAAGATGGCTACGAATTGCTTCGGCAATTACTGATTCCATAAATTTTCCCACCATGGAGGTAAGGCTTATTGGTCTATAGTTCGAAACCAAGGACCTGTCGCCTGCCTTGTAAATAGGTATTACATTTGCCATTTTCCACTTATCAGGCACTATGCCAGTTTGTAGTGATATGTTAAAAAGAATAGCCAAAGGTATGCTAAGTTCCTCTTTACAAACAGTTCATCAGGGCCTGGTGATGGGTTAGATTTTAGTTTCTCTATTTGTCTGAGGACCATGTCACTAGTTACCGCAATCGTGCATAGTTTATTATTGTCCTGTTCTACATAATCTATTATTTCAGGAATATCGCTAGTATTTTCCTGGGTGAAAACTGAGAGGAAGTAGGTATTAGAATTTCACACATCTCCTTATCACTGTCAGTAATCTGACCAGAGTTACTCTTAAGTGGGACAATCTTACTTCTGTATACCTGAAAGAACCCTTTTGGGTTAGTCTTTGAATCCCTTGCGACCTTAGCCTCATAATCCCTTTTTGCTTTTCTTATTCCTTTCTTTATTTCTCTCTTTAATTGAATATATTGGTTTCTTAACTGCTCATCCCCTCTTTTGATACGCCTATATGTGCCTCTCTTTTCGCCAATGAGATGTTTTAATCTATTGTTCATCCATTTGGGATCATTTTTGTTAGATCTAATTTCCTTATTCGGAACAAAAGTTGTCTGGGCAGCTAGAACTATGCTCTGAAAAACGTCATATTGGCAACCAAGATCACCTACCTGACCCATAGTCAGGACATCCCAATTTAGCCCACCCAGGTAATTTTTTCAGTCCCATGAAGTCGGCCAAGCGAAAATCTGGGACAGAGATTTGATTGCAGTTATCCGGGTAATTCCATGATATCATATCATATATCTCTCTCTCTCCTCCGTTCCAGTGAGTACATATTTAAAACTTCAAGGAGTTCTCAACAATTTAAATGCCTTATCGGCTCTATGCACACCATAAACGATCTTTATATTGGCTCCAGCTGTGATATTTATGGCATAACTGGGGCCGTCATCACATGTATGAGCTAAGCCAATCGCTGAGAGTAAACTTGCGTTGCTCTCTCACTAATTATTATTTTGCAGCTATACTAGACTGTGTATATATTGTAAATATTGTTCAGGGGATATAAGGGTACTTCAACTTCCCTTGGTGTTTGTCTTTGCTCTTATTTTTCAAGGTTTCTTGCTTGCATTAAGCCTTGATTTATACCCAGGCACCAGTGACCTGTCAACAAGATATACATGTTTCTAAGCATATATATGCTTTTCGTTTATCTTAATGCATATCTTTGAGACTAAAGTTTTATTATCTGGTGCTATAAAGGTTACGAAAAGCCTTACTGACCCTCGAGCAGACAATATTTTTTAATCCCATTAACGAATCATGAATTATATTGAAATTTCATAAACTAACAAGGATTTATATACGTAATTTGTAATGCATGATGACATATAACATGTAGCAAAACTCTGGTTTAACATATGGACTAAATTATTACTGTAGTAAATATTTTTGACATTTTACATTTGTGTATTTATACTAAATGATATTTCTAAAATATAATTTTTTCCAGTACAATTTTTGGAATATAATGATAAATGTAACCCATGAAACTCATCATCCCATAATGAATATGAAAAACAATATAATGAATATAATTTAAAAAATCCCTCAGATTTGTTTAAAAAATATGGATTAAAATCACAATAGTAAAAGTGGTATTTCATATACTGAAACAAATAATAATATAAAAACTACTGAAATAAAAATTGCATATTTATTATTTAATTTGTAGTTCATTTTCAGATTTTTAGACTTCTGAATTTATGTAATGACATTATCACCCAGGATCCCCACCAAAGGCTGTGTATAAATTATTCAGGATCAAAGAGAATATCAAATTTATGTTAATTTTTTATGCTAATTTTGTTCTACTTTCTTGATCTTGTTGATATCTCTAGACAATTTTTCATATAATTTTGGATTATTTACCGACATCTCGGTAGAATTTGGTAATTATTTTACACATTTCACAGTACATCATGGAATAAGTTATATTTTCGTGTGCAATTGTTACTTTGGTAAATATGTGGCAATTAAGAAAATATTAACCCTGAAAATAAGAACCCTGAAAATAAGAACTTTGAACGGTTCTGCCAATGGGGTTATACAATCTTGCAGTCAGCACGGTTTAACTATTGCCTCTACCTTGCCAACCAATGTCATGCAAGCGCTGTCAGCATCGCCTCTTTCTCTTCTTCCTCCTATCCCTTCCTTTTCCCCACTTAACTTCCACTATCAAAAAATCTCCATTTCACCCACATGAGCCTTACCTGGGAGTATGCTATGCTATGCTAGAACACTAAGGAAAGTGTAGCAGCAGAGTGAGGCTCACGCCTGGCCCAGTGTAAACTAAAACAGGAGTGAAGCAACACAGTGAGTCTCAAGCCTGGCCCAGTGTAAACTATGACAAGAGTGGAACAACACGGTGAGTCTCACACATGGTAGTGTGTGTCTCACACATGGTAGTCTCACACAGGAGTGAAGCAACACAGTGAGTCTCACGCCTGGCCCAGTGTAAACTAAGACAAGAGTGGAGCAGCAGAGTTGGTCTCAGGACTGGCCCAGTGTAAACTAAGACAAGAGTGGAGAGGCAGAGTTGGTTCTAAGGACTGGCCCAGTGTAAACTAAGACGGAGGTGGAGCAGCAGAATGAGGCTCACACCTGGCGCAGTGTAAACTAAGACGGGGGTGGAGCAGCAGAGTGAGACTCACGACTGGTCTAGTGTAAACTAAGACAGGAGAGGAGCAGCAGAGTGAGGCTCACAACTGGCTCAGTGTACACTAAGACGGGAGTGCAGCAACCCAGTGAGTCTCACGCCTGGCCTAGTGTAAACTAAGAAAGGAGTGAAGCAGCACAGTGCGTCTCACGCCTGGCCCAGTGTAAACTAAGACGGGATAGGAGCAAAACAGTGAATCTCACGCCTGGCCCAGTGTAAACTAAGACAGGAGTGGAGAAACACAGTGAGTCTCTTGCCTGGCCAAGTGTAAACTAAGACAGGAGTGAAGCAACACAGTGAATCTCACGCCTGGCCCAGTGTAAACTAAGTCGGGAGTGGAGCAGCAGAGTGAGTCTCACGCCTGGCCCAGTGTAAACTAAGACGGGAGTAAATCAACACAGTGAGTCTCACGACTGGTCTAGTGTAAACTAAGACGGGAGAGGAGCAGCAGAGTTGGTCTCACGACTGGCCCAGTGTAAACTAAGACGGGAGAGGAGAGACGAGCAGCAGAGTGAGGCTCCCGACGGGCCCATTGTAAACTAAGACGGGAGTGGAGCAGCAGAGTGAGGCTCACCACTGGCCTAGTATAAAGTAAGACGGAAGTGGAGCAGCAGAGAGAGGCTCACGCCTGGCCAAGTGTAAACTAAGACAGGGGTGGAGCAGCAGAGTGAGTCTTACGCCAGGCCTAGTGCAAAATTGGAGTGGAGCAACAGAGTGAGGCTCACGCCTGGCCCAGTGTAAACTAAGACAGGAGTGGAGCAGAAGAGTGAGTCTCACGCCTGGGCCAGCGTAAACTAAGACAGGAGTGGAACAGCAGAGTGAGTCTCACGCCTGGCCCAGTGTAAACTAAAACGGGAGTGGAGCACCAGAGTGAGGCTCACGCCTGGCCCAGTGTAAACTAAGATGGGAGAGGAGCAGCAGAGAGAGGCTCACAACTGGCTCAGTGTAAACTGAAACGGGAGAGGAGCACCAGAGTGAGGCTCACGACTGGCCCAGTGTAAATTAGGACCGGAGTGGAGCAGAAGACTGATTCTCACGACTGGCCTAGTGTAAACTAAGACGGGAGTGGAGCAGCAGAGTGAGTCCCACGAAAGGTCTAGTGTAAACTAAGATGGAAGTAGAGCAGCAGAGTGAAGCTAACGCCTGGCCTAGTGTAAACTAAGACGGGAGTGAAGCAGCAGAGTGAGGCTCACGACTGGCCAAGTGTAAACTATGACACGAGTGGAGCAGCAGAATGAGGCCCACGACTGGCCCAGTGTAAACTAAGACGGGAGTGGAGCAGCAGAGTGAGGCTCGCGAGTGGCCCAGTGTAAACTAAGATGGGAGTTGAGCAGCAGAGTGAGGCTCACGCTTGGCCCAGTCTAAACTAAGACAGGAGTGGAGCAGCAGAGTGAGTCTCACGCCTGGCCTAGTGTAAACTAAGACGGGATTGGAGGAGCAGAGTG
Organism: Cherax quadricarinatus; assembly: GCF_038502225.1. Classification (NCBI taxonomy): domain Eukaryota; kingdom Metazoa; phylum Arthropoda; class Malacostraca; order Decapoda; family Parastacidae; genus Cherax; species Cherax quadricarinatus. The sequence goes on along the minus strand of NC_091325.1, from coordinate 31,204,500 downwards.
AAGCTGACGACTGGCCCAGTGTAAACTAAGACGGGAGTGAAGCAGCAGAGTGAGGCTCACGCCTGGCCCAGTGTAAACTAAGACGGGAGAGGAGCAGCAGAGAGAGGCTCGCAAATGGCCCAGTGTAAACTAAAGCGGGAGTGGAGCAGCAGAGTGAGGCTCACGACTGGCCTAGTGTTAAGTAAGACGGGAGTGGAGCAGCAGAGTGAGGCTCGCGACTGGCCCAGTGTAAACTAAGATGGGAGTGGAGCAGCAAAGTGAGGCTCACGCTTGGCCCAGTCTAAACTAAGACAGGAGTGGAGCAGCAGAGTGAGTCTCACGCCTGGCCTAGTGTAAACTAAGACGAGATTGGAGGAGCAGAGTGAAGCTGACGACTGGCCCAGTGTAAACTAAGACGGGAGTGAAGCAGCAGAGTGAGGCTCACGCCTGGCCCAGTGTAAACTAAGACGGGAGAGGAGTAGCAGAGAGAGACTCACAAATGGCCCAGTGTAAACTAAAGCGGGAGTGGAGCAGCAGAGTGAGGCTCACGACTGGCCTAGTGTTAAGTAAGACGGGAGTGGAGCAGAAGAGTGAGGCAGACGACTGGCCCAGTGTAAACTAAGACGGGAGTGGAGCAGAATATACAGGCTGACGACTGGCACAGTATAAACTAAGACGGGAGTGGAGCAGCAGAGTGAGTCTCACCACTGGCCTAGTGTAAACTAAGAGGGGAGTGGAGCAGAAGAGTGAGGCAGACGACTGGCCCAGTGTAAACTAAGACGGGAGTGGGGCAGCAGAGTGAGTCTCACGCCAGGTCAAGTGTAAACTAAGACGGTAGTTGAGCAGCAGAGCGAGTCTTACGCCTGACCTAGTGTAAGGTAAGGCGGGAGTTTAGCAGCAGAGTGAGTCTCACGACTGGCCCAGTGTAAACTACGACGGTAGTGGAGCAGCAGAATTAAGCTCACGACTGGCCCATTGTAAACTATGACGGTAGTGGAACAGCAGAATGAGGCTCACGCCTAACCCAGTGAAACTAAGACAGGAGTGGAACAGCAGAGTGAGTCTCACGCCTGGCCTAGTGTAAATTAAGACGGGAGTGGAGCAGCAGAGTGAGGCTCCCGACGGGCCCATTGTAAACTAAGACGGCATTGGAGCAGCAGAGTGAGGCTAACCACTCTCCTAGTATAAAGTAAGACGGAAGTGGAGCAGCAGAGAGGCTCACGCCTGGCCAAGTGTAAACTAAGACAGGGGTGGAGCAGCAGAGTGAATCTTACGCCTGGCCTAGTGTAAAAATTGGAGTGGAGCAACAGAGTGAGGCTCACGCCTGGCCCAGTGTGAACTAAGACAGGAGTGTAGCAGCAGAGTGAGTTTCACGCCTGGCCCAGTGTAAACTAAGACAGGAGTGGAGCAGCAGAGTGAGGCTGACGACTGGCCCATTGTAAACTAAAACGGGAGTGGAGCACCAGAGTGAGGCTCACGCCTGGCCCAGTGTAAACTAAGATGGGAGAGGAGCAGCAGAGAGAAGCTCACAACTGGCTCAGTGTAAACTAAAACGGGAGAGGAGCACCAGAGTGAGGCTCACGACTGGCCCAGTGTAAACTAGGACGGGAGTGGAGCAGAAGACTGATTCTCACGACTGGCCTAGTATATACTAACACGGGAGTGGAGCAGCAGAGTGAGTCGCACGAAAGGCCTAGTGTAAACTAAGAAGGAAGTGGAGCAGCAGAGTGAGGCTAACGCCTGGCCTAGTGTAAATTAAGTCGGGAGTGGAGCAACAGAGTGAGGCTCGCGCCTGGCCCAGTGTAAACTAAGACGGGAGTGGAGCAGCAGAGTGAGGCTCACGACTGGCCAAGTGTAAACTATGACACGAGTGGAGCAGCAGAATGAGGCTCACGACTGGCCCAGTGTAAACTAAGACGGGAGTGGAGCAGCAGAGTGAGGCTCGCGACTGGCCCAGTGTAAACTAAGATGGGAGTGGAGCAGCAGAGTGAGGCTCACGACAGGCCAAGTGTAAACTATGACACGAGTGGAGCAGCAGAATGAGGCTCACGACTGGCCCAGTGTAAACTAAGACGGGAGTGGAGCAGCAGAGTGAGGCTCGCGACTGGCCCAGTGTAAACTGAGACGGGAGTGGAGTAGAATAGACAGGCTGACGACTGGCACTGGCACAGTAAAAACTAAGACAGGAGTGGAACAGCAGAGTGAGTCTCACGCCTGGCCTAGTGAAAACTAAGACGGGATTGGAGGAGCAGAGTGAAGCTGACGACTGGCCCAGTGTAAACTAAGACGGGAGTGAAGCAGCAGAGTGAGGCTCAAGCCTGGCCCAGTGTAAACTAAGACGGGAGAGGAGCAGCAGAGAGAGGCTCACAAATGGCCCAGTGTAAACTAAAGCGGGAGTGGAGCAGCAGAGTGAGGCTCACGACTGGCCTAGTGTAAAGTAAGACGGGAGTGGAGCAGCAGACCGAGGCTCACGCCTGGCCCAGTGTAAACTGAGACGGGAGTGGAGCAGCAGAGTGAATCTCACGCCAGGTCCAGTGTAAACTAAGACGGTAGTGGAGCAGCACAGCGAGTCTCACGCAAGACCTGGTGTAAAGTAAGGCGGGAGTTTAGCAGCAGAGTGAGTCTCACGACTGGCCCAGTGTAAACTACGGCGGTAGTGGAGCAGCAGAGTTAAGCTCACGACTGGCCCAGTGTAAACTACGACTGTAGTGGAACAGCAGAATCAGGATCACGCCTAACCCAGTGTAAACTAAGACGGGAGTGGAGCAGCAGAGTGAGTCTCACGCCTGACCTAGTGTAAACTAAGACGGGAGTGGAGCAGCAGAGTGAGGCTCACGACTGGCCCTGTGTAAACTTTGACGGTAGTGGAATAGCAGAATGAGGCTCATGGTTGACCCAGTGTAAACTAAGACTGGAGTGGAGCGGCAGGTTGAGTCTCACGATTGGACCAGTGTAAACTTAGACGGGAGTGGAGAAGCAGAGTGATGGTCACGCCTTGCCCTATGTAAACTAAGACAGGAGTGGAGCATCAGAGTGAGTCTCACGCCTGGCCTAGTGTAAAGTAAGACAGGAGTGGAGCAGCAGACCGAGGCTCACGCCTGGCCCAATTTAAACTGAAACGGGAGTGGAGCAGAATAGACAGGCTGACGACTGACCCAGTATAAACTAAGAAGTGAGTGGAGCAGCAGAGTGAGTCTCACCTCTGGCCTTGTGTAAACTAAGACGGGAGTGGAGCAGCAGGATGATTCTCACGACTGGCCCAGTGTAAACTTAGACGGGAGTGGAGCAGCAGAGTGAGGGTCACGCCTTGCCGTATGTAAACTAAGACGTGAATGGACCAGCACAGCGCGGCTGACGACTGGGCCAGTGTAAACTAAGACGGGAGTATAGCAGCAGAGTGAGGCTTACGCCTGGCCCATTGTAAACTAAGACGGGAGTGGAGCACCAGAGTGACGCTCCAGAGTAGCCCTGTGTAAACTAAGACGGGAGTAGAGCGGAATAGAGAGGCTGACGACTGGCCCAGTGTAAACTAAGACTGGAGTGGAGCAGCAGAGTTGGGCTTACGACTGGCCCAGTGTAAACTAATACGGGACTGGAGCAGCAGAGTGAGGCTCACGACTGGCCAAGTGTAAACTAAGACGGGAGTGAAGCAGAATAGAGAGGCTGACGACTGGCCTAGTGTAAACTAAGACGGGAGTGGAGCAGCACAGTGAGGCTCACGACTAGTCCAGTGTAAGCAAAGACGGGAGTGGAACAGCAAACTGAGGCTCACGCCTGGACCAGGGTAAACTAAGATGGGAGTGGAGCAGCAGAGTGAGTCTCACAACTGGCCTAGTGTAAACTAATATAGAAGTGGAGCAGCAGAGTGAGGCTCACGCCTGGCCTAGTGTAAAGTAAAACGGGAGTGGAGCAGCAGAGTGAGGCTCACTCCTGGACAATTGTAAACTAAGAAGGGAGTGGAGCAGGAGAGTGAGCCTCACGACTGGCCCAGGGTAAACTAAGACGGGAGTGGAGCAGAAGAGTGCTACTGACGACTGGCCTAGTGTAAACTAAGACGGGAGTAGAGTAGCAGAGTGAGGCTCACATCTGGGCCAGTGTAAAGTATGATGGGAGTGGAGCAGCAGAGTGAGTCTCACGCCTGGCCTAGTGTAAAGTAAGACGGGAGTGGAGCAGCAGAGTGAGTCTCACCAATGGCCTAGTGTAAACTAAGACGGAAGTGGAGCAGCAGAGTGAGGCTCACGACTGGCCAATTGCAATCTATGACAGCAATGCAGCAGCAGAGTGAGGCTCACGACTGGCCCAGTGTAAACTAAGACGGGAGTGGAGCAGAAAAGAGAGGCTGACGACTGGTCCAGTGTAAACTATGACGGGAGTGGAGCAGCAGAGTGAGTCTCACCACGGGCCTAGTGTAAACTAAGACGGAAATGGAGCAGCAGAATGAGGCTCACGCCCGGCCCACTGTAAACTAAGACAGGAGTGGAGCAACAGAGTGAGTCTCACGCCTGGCCTAGTGTAAAGTAAGACGGGAGAGGAGCAGCAGAGTGAGTCTCACCACTGGCCTAGTGTAAACTAAGATGGGAGTGGAGTAGCAGAGTGAGGCTCACGACTGGCAAGTGTAAACTAAGACGGGAGTGGAACAGCAGAGAGAGGTTCACGACTGGCCAGTGAAAACTGAGACGTGAGTGGAGCAGCAGAGTGAGTCTCACGACTGCCCCAGTGTAAACTATGACGGGAGTGGAGCAGCAGAGTGCGGATGACGACATGCACAGTGTAAACTAAGACGAGAATGGAGCAGGAGAGTGAGGCTCACGACTGGCCAGTGTATACTTAGACGGGAGTGGAGTAGCAGAGTGAGTCTCATGACTGGCCCAGTGTAAACTAAGACGGGAGTGGAGTAGCAGAGTGAGTCTCACGACTGGCCCAGTGAAAACTAAGACGGGAGTGGAGCAGCAGAGTGAGGCTCACGGCTGGCCCAATGTAAACTAAGAAGGGAGTGAAGCAGAATAGAGAGGCTGACGACTGGCCCAATGTAAACTAAGACGGGAGTGGAGCAGCAGATTGAGGCTACGACTGGACAAGTGTAAACAAACACGGGAGTGGAGCAGCAGAGTGAGGCTCACGACTAGCCCAGTGTAAACTAAGACGGGAGTGGAGCAGAATGGATAGGTTGACGACTGGCCCAGTGTAAACTAAGACGGGAGTGGAGCAGCAGAGTTAGGCTGACGACTGGCCCAGTGTAAACTGAGAAGGGAGTGTAGCAGCAGAGTGAGTCTCACGACTGGCTCAGTGTAAACTATGACGTTAGTGGAGCAGCAGAGTGAGGCTCACGCCTTGCAGAGTGTAAACTAAGACTGAAGTGGAGCAGCAGAGTGAGGCTCACGCCTTGCACTGTGTAAACTAAGACGGGAGTGGAGCAGCAGAACAAGGCTCACACCTGACCCAGTGTAAACTAAGACGGGAGTGGAGCAGCAGAGTGAGGCTCACGACTGGCCCATTGTAAACTAAGACGGGAGTGGAGCAGCAGAGTTAGGCTCAAGCCTTGCACAGTGTAAACTAAGAAGGGAGTGGAGCAATAGAGTGAGTCACACCACTGGCCTAGTGTAAACTATGAGGGTAATGGAATAGCAGAATGAGGCTCACGCCTTGTCCATTGTAAACTAAGAAGGGAGTGGAGCAGCAGAGTGAGGCTCACGACTGGCGCATTGTAAACTAAGACGGGAGTGGAGCAGTAGAGTGAGTCACACCACTGGCCTAGTGTAAACTATGAGGGTAATGGAATAGCAGAATGAGGCTCACGCCTCGTCCATTGTATACTAAGAAGGGAGTGGAGCAGCAGTGTGCGGCTGACGACTGGCCCAGTGTAAACTGAGAAGTGAGTAGAGTAGCAGAGTGAGGCTCACGCCTGCCCCAGTGTAAACTAAGACGAGAGTGGAGCAGTAGAGTGAGGCTCACGACTCTCCCAATGTATAAACTATGACGGGAGTGGAGCAGCAGAGTGAGGCTCATGACTGGCCCAATGTAAACTATGGCGGGAATAGAGCAGTAGAGTGAGACTCACGCCTGGCCCAGTGTAAACTAAGACGGGAGTGGAGCAGCAGAATAAGGCTCACGACTGGCCCAGTGTAAACTAAGACAGGAGTTGAGCAGCAGAGTGGGGCTTACGACTGGGCCAGTGTAAACTAAGACGGGAATGGAGCAGCAGAGTGAGGCTCACGACTGGCCAAGTGTAAACTATGACAGGAGTGGAGCATCAGACTGAGGCTCACGACTGGCCCAGTGTAAACTAAGACAGGAGTGGAGCAGAATAGAGAGGCTCACGACTTGCCCAGTTTAAACTAAGACGGCAGTGGATCAGCAGAGTGAGTCTCACCGCTGGCCTATTGTTAACTAAGATGGGAGTGGGGCAGCAGAGTGAGGCTCACGACTGGCCAGTGTAAACTAAGACTGGAGTTGACCAGCAGAGTGAGGCTCACGACTGGCCCAGGTTAAATTAAGAAGGGAGTGGAGCAGGAGAGTGAGGATCACGACTGGCCCAGTGTAAACTATGGCGGGAATAGAGCAGTAGAGTGAGGCTCACGCCTGGCGCAGTGTAAACTAAGACGGGAGGGCAGCAGCAGAATAAGGCTCACGACTGACCCAGTGTAAACTTAGACGGGAATGGAGCAGCACAGTGAGGCTCTCGACTGGCCATGTGTAAACTATGACAGGAGTGGAGCAGCAGACTGAGGCTCACGACTGGCCCAATGTAAACTAAGACGGGAGTGGAGCAGAATAGAGAGGCTGACAACTTGCCCAGTGTAAACTAAGACGGCAGTGGATCAGCAGAGTGAGTCTCACCACTGGCCTAGTGTAAACTAAGATGGGAGTGGAGCAGCAGAGTGAGGCTCACGACTGGCCAGTGTAAACTAAGACTGGAGTTCACCTGCAGAGTGAGGCTCACGACTGGCCCATGGTAAATTAAGAAGGGAGTGGAGCAGCAGAGTGAGGCTCACGACTGGCTCAGTGTAAACTAGGACGGGAGTGGAGCAGAAGACTGATTCTCACGACTGGCCTAGTGTAAACTAAGAAGGAAGTGGAGCAACAGAGTGAGGTTCGCGCCTGGCCCAGTGTAAACTAAGATGGGAGTGGAGCAGCAGAGTGAGGCTCACGCTTGAACCAGTTTAAACTAAGACAGGAGTGTAGCAGCACAGTGAGTCTCACGCCTGGCCTAGTGTAAACTAAGACGGGATTGGAGGAGCAGAGTGAAGCTGACGACTGGTCCAGTGTAAACTAAGACGGGAGTGAAGCAGCAGAGTGAGGCTCACGCCTGGCCCAGTGTAAACTAAGACGGGAGAGGAGCAGCAGAGAGAGGTTCACAAATGGCCTAGTGTAAACTAAAGCGAGAGTGGAGCAGCAGAGTGAGGCTCACGACTGGCCTAGTGTAAAGTAAGACGGGAGTGGAGCAGCAGACCGAGGCTCACGCCTGGCCCAGTGTAAACTGAGACGGGAGTATAGCAGAATAGACAGGCTGACGACTGGCCCAGTGTAAACTAAGACGGGAGTGGAGCAGCAGAGTGAGTTTCACCACTGGCCTAGTGTAAACTAAGACGGGAGGGGAGCAGAAGAGTGATGCAGACGACTGCCCCAGTGTAAACCAAGACGGGAGTGGGGCAGCAGAGTGAGGCTCACGCCTGGCCTAATATAAACAAAGACGAGAGTGGAGCAGGAGAGTGAACCTCACGCCACGTCCAGTGTAAACTAAGACGGTAGTGGAGCAGCAGAGCGAGTCTCACGCCTGACCTGGTGTAAGGTAAGGCGGGAGTTTAGCAGCAGAGTAAGTATCACGACTGGCCCAGTGTAAACTAAGACGGTAGTGGAGCAGCAGAGTTAAGCTCACGACTGGCCCAGTGTAAACTATGACGGTAGTGGAACAGCAGAATGAGGCTCACGCCTAACCCAGTGTAAACTAAGACGGGAGTGGAGCAACAGAGTGAGGCTCACGACTGGCCCAGTGTAAACTAAGACGGGAGTGGAGAAACAGAGTGACGCTCACGACTGGCCCATTGTAAACTAAGACGGGAGTGGAGCAGCAGAGTTAGGCTTACGCCTTGCACAGTGTAAACTAAGACGGGAGTGGAGCAGTAGAGTGAGTCACACCACTGGCCTAGTGTAAACTATGACGGTAGTGGAATAGCAGAATGAGGCTCACGCCTGACTCATTGCAAACTAAGACGGGAGTAGAGCAGAAGAGTGTAGCTCATGCCTCGTCCATTGTAAACTATGACGTTAGTGGAAGAGCAGAGTAAGGCTCACGACTGGCCCAGTGCATAAACTATGACGGGAGTGGAGCAGCAGAATGAGGCTCACGACTGGCCCAGTGTAAACTATGGCGGGAATAGAGCAGTAGAGTGAGGCTCACGACTGGCCCAGTGTAAACTAAGACGGGAGTGGAGCAGAATAGAGAGGCTGACGACTGGCCCAGTGTAAATTAAGACGGGATTGGAACAGCAGAGTGAGTCTCACCACTGGCCTAATGTAAACTAAGATGGGAGTGGAGCAGCAGAGTGAGGCTCACGACTGGCCAGTGTAAATTAAGACGGGAGTTGACCTGCAGTGAGGCTCACGACTGGCCTAGTGTAAAGTAATACGGGAGTAGAGCAGCAGAGTGAGGCTCTCGACTGGCTCAGTGTAAACTAAGACGGAAGTGGTTTTCAAGGTAAAGTTATGTAAATTAACAGTTTTCCGTTAATGACTCTCATAACAGAATTATGCGCAAGAAAATCTTTTTCTTTATTAATCAAAGCTGTATGTAGAGAAATGTGAAAAGTATCGTCATAGATCCGCGAGTTGTTGGCTGCAACTCTAGCATTTAATGTAATTAAATCAAGCATTCATGTAATTATGTTTTAATGCAAAGATATCTTGTTTATTTGTTTACTATTAACGCAAATTATGCGGATTCATGAAGATTTCTGGGAGCTAGTACACCTGTATGAATCATATTGCACCTGGGGAATAGGAGGAAATCAAATTCGATCGAAGCAAACAAATTTTTTCCAATACCTTGGATCAACAGTCACCAGCATCAAGAGACTCTCCATGAGAGGTATTAACAATGATATATTCCAGATAAAACGTCTATATAATAACATTTTACTATCAGTGATGACAGTTGTCGGTCCTCGAAGCGCTATGTCAGGGCATCATTCACTCAGCCAGACGCCGGGTCAACACATGGACGAGACCCAGACCAGGACTGTGACGGGGAATCAAACAGGAAAGTGGAACTCGGCCAGCTAGGAAATGTGTGAAGCTGTCTGTGCTTTCGTATTCCTTTATTGCCTCTTCTGTGAATGGTGAAAAGTTTCACAAGGTAGATATTCATGATGAAAAACTCAGTTTCAATGAACAAACTTTTGTATGAATCACATACACCTAAAACTACCATCCTTTGCATATGGATAACAAATTCCCCCTGAGTCAGATGCAGTGTGTGATCTCATACACAAAGACATAAGAAAACAGGTACACAGCAGCAGGTTTACTAGTTCATAATATGCAAGCTCTTCTCAAACCCAAACCCACTAACAAAAATATTTGCCCAATCCATTTTTAATTCTACCCAAGGAATACATTTATCGCACTCGAAATCTGTAATAAAGTTGGTAGAATTACCGACAATATGTAAAATAAAAGGACACAAGTGCAACTAATGTGACTTTTTATTGTGGTAACGTTTCGCTCTCCAGGAGCTTTGTCAAGCCATTACCAGAATACCGTCTAGAGACAGAATAAGGCATGTATCACTGGCAACTTAGTGAGCACTCCATATAAGGTCACGCTGCTGAAAACTATACAAATACCTGCTAATGGCTGCTTCTGGTGAGAGCTCCTTCAACATCCGCATCTGTCTTATTAGCCATTAATATACAATTAGTAGTACATGACTGTTGTTTTAGGCCTCCCACACTATAGATACAAAGAATGCAGCATTCACATCAGTGTGAGCAGACATTATCATCAACTGAGTTACGACATATTATCAGTTGTCTCTTTACACTCTCCCATCCGGCAAACAATACAGATCATTATTATAGTAACCTAGGGTCGAGAGACCCCATGAATTATTAGGTCTTACCAAATGTAATCATCAACAAATATATATTACATAACCGTTCTAAAATGTTGTTAAATGTTATTAAGTATTACTAGAACATATCAGTTATCTTGCATGGTCTTAGGCGGCTTTCACAAGTGGTGTCACGTTATTCAAGATAACGTGGCATTATCTGGTATTTTAATATGTCGTTAACCAATAACGGATGTCAATAAATGCTTAAGACTGCCCAAGAATTACAAATATGTGTGTTTACAGAGAGGGTGCCAGTACTGCTGCTCGTTGGTGGGGTGGTGGCACTGTTGCTGGTGGCAGTGATAGTCGCATTCCTCGTCCTCTGCACCAAACAACATTCGGCCACCAAAGGTGAGAGAGAGAGAGAGAGAGAGAGAGAGAGAGAGACAGACAGACAGACAGACAGACAGACAGAGAGAGAGAGAGAGAGAGAGAGAGACAGAGACAGAGAGAGACAGAGAGAGAGAGACAGAGAGAGAGAGAAAGAGAGAGAGAGAGAAAGAGAGAGAGAGAGAGAGAGAGAGAGAGAGAGAGAGAGAGAGAGAGAGAGAGAGAGAGAGAGAGAGACAGACAGACAGACAGACAGACAGACAGACAGACAGACAGACAGAGAGAGAGAGAGAGAGAGAGAGAGAGAGAGAGAGAGAGAGAGAGAGATTTGAATGAACAATAAAAGAAGTAGCAGTAACAATGAATAAACAGTTTTAAGAAGAAAGGCGGTATAAATCTGTTAATTATTTGCACGTAAGATGTTAAAATAAAGTGTTGATGAATGGTTTTGAAAACCGACAAATTGAAGAATTGAGACACTTATGCAACATTTGGGAATCTTTACTGAAGAAACGTTTCGCCACACAGCGGCTTCATCAGTCTTATACAAAGCAGGAAGGTATAAGGAGAGGAGGAGTTTGAGGTAATCAGTCCCTCAGCCTGTAGTCGACGTGTTCAGTCTATCAATCTTGTAGAAAGTACAGCATATACGGAAATCTTTATTGAAGACTGATGAAGTCACTGTGTAGCGAAGCGTTTCGTCAATAAAGATTCCCATATGTTGCATAAGTGTCTCACTTCTTCAACTTGTCGATTTTCCAAACCATTCATCACATCTGTCAGACACTGCATCATGATGGAATCTTGATACAAAGAATTCTTCAAAACTTGTCCAATCTGTTGGACGAAGACTTACTTAGACTAGTGGATGGTTCTGCTATGACCCCGCCTCCTCCTGCTTCGCCTCACCTGACTACAGTAAATAAGCCATCTACTACGACCCTATGCTGTACTTTCTACAAGACTGATAAACTGAACACATCGACTCCAGGCTGAGGGACTGATTACCTCAAACTCCTCCTCTCCTTATACCTTCCTGCTTTGTATAAGACTGATGAAGCATCTCTCACACACTCAGTTCACAGAGTACACTACCTTATCACTAGATAGGCACATGGCTTCTGCCGAAAAGAAGAGGCCACGATGCTCGATGAACACGACGGAGGACTCGGATTTGGAAATGTAGGGCGTAATTCTAGCGAAGAAGTTACGAGACCACTCCGTGTCATCAGAGGAAAAGGAAGATCCTGCTCACATTGCAGCAGGTCTGACAGTTCTAACCATGGAGACAGCGAACATGGAAACAGGAGAGGAAATAAACATTCCATCCCCAGAGAACCAAGAAGGATGGATCACTGTGGACAACAATGAGAAGCGCCGTCCATCCAAGGAGCAGGCAAACCAGCTCAACCCACCAGGCAAATTCAAGGTGAAGTTTTACGGGGGGCACAGAACCCACTATGGAGTTGTTTCATACCTGAATCACGACACAACCTGAAGTTCAAGATATGGTTCAACTTGAGGGGAGAGTCAATACTGACTCCTCTCAACAAGGAAATGTGCACCACCTTGAAGAGAGTCATGGAAACAGACCGCTCCTTCACCCTGGAGGAACTGGATTCTCGGCAGAAGATCACCAAGGGTGTAGTGATGCGACACCCACTGATGATGCCCATCGAGGCAGTAGCAGCTCATTCCAGTGTGGTGTCAGCTCAACGTCTCAAGACAAAGACGGCAGGCAACGCACCAACCTGGCAGGTCCTCATACAGCATGTAGGACCACTGCCATCCCAGCTGGACCTCGGTTCTTGGGGCAGGTACGATGTCAGAACCTTCATGGGAGAACCAGTTCGCTGTTTCAAGTGCCAGCATTACGGACACCTGGGTGCACTCTGTCCCACCAGAGTAATCTGCGGTGTCTGCAGCCAGCGCCACCCTACAGAGGAATGCATTACCAAGCTGAAAAATGCATCGCCACCCACTCCTCAATGCCCGAGCTGCAGGCAGAAACACCATGCCCGGAATCTTCGATGCCCCGAGAGGCTCGCCCCCTACCTCAACGAAGAAACAAAAACAAAAGGAACAGGAGGCGTCGACAGGGAACATTTGGTCAATACGATCAGCAGACGGCACTACACGAGCCCCCACCGGCCATAACACGATAACGCAGGGGCTCCTTGCCCAGCACAGCCGCTTTGCAGGCTCCCTTGGTACCTCACCAGCTGATGCCGGCTACCCAATCTGGTATACAGCAACAGACATCAGTGCACAAAATAAAGAAATCCAACCCTCAGCAGCTCCTAAAGACCACAACAGCCCAGATAATATCCTCTGCTTCGAAACCAATGCCAACGCAGGCTATCACCAGGGAGGATCTCGTAGCACTCATCAAGACGTTCACGGATATTATTTGCAAAACAATCAACTCCACGGAACAACAGAGCGTATTCCGGCAGATGGTCAGTGCACTCCTGAGAGTGTGCTTCTTGACCGAGGAGGAGACGGTGGACGCAATGAATTAGCAGGTTCTCAGAGCGGGCATGACTCAGTCCCCAGCTCAGAAAACAACAGCGGTGGAATAACTTCCTTACCAAATCACACCCTCAAGGTCCTACAATGGAACATTCAAGGCCTGAGGGGCAAACACCACCTCTTTCTACAAAAAACTCTGTCCCTACTATGTGCCCAAGACTGCCCGATTTTACTGGGTATTTTCGGCACATCGATGAGGGCATTCACTGCAGAGGCACAGCTGTATTCGTATCCAATACAATACCTCACGAGGGTATAGCCAACCCTGTGGACTGTGGGGAAGATGTCGAGGTACAGGCCATCTTAGTGCACATACCTGGGGTGCCCATTACCATCTATAACAACTACAAGAACCCAAGACACACCCTCGACATTGCAGAGCTCCTCGCGCTAGTACGCCCTGAGTGTATTATTTGTGGGTGGAGACTTCAACGCACATCACCCAATGCTGCACTCTCTCAGCAACCAACGCTGCTGGCAGATACATCGCCATGCTCCTACACGATATTCCAGAGGTAAAGTTCCTAAACAATGGAGATCCCACACACCTGTTGGGTGGCCACCTTGACATTACCTTTGGGACAAGACAACTCGCAGCAAGAGCCACATGGGAAACTCATCCTAATCCTGTCAGTGACCATTTTGCAGTGATCACCACCTTCAACATCAACAGGCCTCCCACATTTGTGCTGCCTCCTAGATGGGACGTAAAGAGGGCCAACTGGAAGGTGTTCCAGGATTATCTTCTTGACTGGTGGTCCAAATACACTCTATCTGAAGACTGTGGTACGGTTGAACAGGAGCTAATCACTGTTCTCATCCAGGCAACAGAGTGCGCAATTCCAAAGAAGTCCACAGGACGCACTCACATAAGAGACTGGTGGTTCTACAACGACGAGGTGCGGGAGCAGAACCACCGCATCAACTGTTTTATGAAGCAAGAACAGGCGTAACCCTACAGCGGAGAACAGGAATACTCTGAGAGCCATTGTGCAGCATGCCCGTAGAGTCTCTCTCAGAGTAAAAAACTGAGGAATGGCTGTAGTGGTGCTCAACATCCGGGCATCACACCACCTTATCTGAGATACGGGGCAAGCTTGACATCGCAACTGGCAATAGCAAGCCGAGGCCACCAGGACACCTGAACCCATCCCAAGAAGCTGAGAAACTAGTGGAGCTCTTTACTTCCAGGGGAGCCTCCACTCAGTTCCCACAGGACATCCGGGATATACAGATGGATCTTCTGCCACAGCGCCAGTTAACGATACAAGCTGCATGTTAGTCGGAAGATGTGACTGATGAAGACCTCACAGATTTGGAACTCCGACTAGCCATTAAGAACACAGGTGACACTGCCCCGGGCATCGATGGTGTCACGTACTCCATGATTGCACGGGCTGGCCAGAGTGGATGGGAGGCCATACTGGAAGTCATAAACAAGTCGTGGAGGGCTGGGACACTCCCAGCAGCTTGGAAGAAGGTTACCATTGTACCAGTTCCAAAGCCCAAGGACCCAGGCAGTATGAGACCCATATCGCTGACCAGCTGTTTAGCCAAGACTGCTAAGAGGATGGTGTTAAACTGCCTTCTATGGAAACTTGGACCGCCTCATCATCACATATTTGACTTCACCAAAAGAGTGGATACAGCAGAGTGCATAACCACCCTGAACTTATCCCAAGAAGCTGAGAAACTAGTGGAGCTCTTCACTTCCAGGGAAGCCTCCACACAGTTCCCACAGGACATCTGGGATATACAGATGGATCTTCTGCCACAGCGCCAGTTAACGATACAAGCTGCATGTTAGTCAGATTGCTGATAGTAACAAGAAACCTAGTATCGTCGTTTACCTCGACCTTGTGAAGGCAATTAAGCTAGCCAGCCCCACAGCAATTCTAGCAATACTAGCTCGGAAGGGGATCAAAGGACGCCTTCTGGCCTGGATAGAGTCCTACCTTAGGGACAGGCAGGCATGTGTCAGCTTTCAGTGACACTACTCTTCCTTTAAAACCCTAGAAAACACTCCACAAGGAGGTGTGCTCAGACCTACCCTATTTAACGTCCTTATGCAGGAACTTGTGAGCCTTCCCTTTCATAGTGGTACGCAGCTACTCAGCTATGCTGCTGATCTTGCACTCGTAGTGAATGGGAAAGGCAATTTGGAGCGACAGGCCCAGAGAGCTTTGGACCTAATAACGCAATCTTGCAAGGAACTAGGCCTCAAGATCTCCTCCGAGAAATCTCTTGCAATGATGTTCAAGGAACCAGATCCTGTCAATAGATTACGTATTCAGGAACTTGAGTGGACAGGATCCTACCTATACTTGGGAATCTACATCGATAAAAAGCTGAACTTTCAGAAACAGGGCGAGGATGTCAGGTCCCGTGCTCTACTGAGACTCAAGCCATGAAAGCCATGACGAGGCACCGTGCAGGGGCAAGCAAAGATGTACATCGCTTGTACTATTTACAAGCTGTGCGCTCGCTCATTGACTACGGTGCACCGGCGTTAGCTCATCTCTTCCCGCAGAGCAAACAAAGGGTAGAGACCGTACAAAACCAGGCGATAAGAACTATGCTTGGGGCCCCCATCTCGACCAACACAGTATGTCTCAGATCTGAGGCCCGGATTCCTTCCCTGGCTGACAGAGTAAGATACATAAACGCCTGCAAAGTAGCCACGATTCTGCACCGGCAGCGAGGTACACCACTGAGAAGACGAATACTGGCAACCATGATACAAGATCCAACTCTCTTCACGGACTACTCCTGGACTTTCGTTTTATGCTGCTGGGTGGAAGCTGCTGCCTATGCAACTTCTCCTTGAGAAGAGTTGTGACCTTCCTGTTGCTGGGTATCATCCACTACCTGCCTGGTGCCCAGATCCAGCCGATGTTTGCGTCATGCTACTGCGTACCTCTAAGCGTCTCTGCAGTCAAGACATCCTCAGCAATCATGCAGAGACAAGCATGGCACTGGCAGAGGAAAGAACACATGCAGTGTATTTCACAGATGGTTCTGTCGACCCTGACAGGAAGAGAGCAGCAGCTGGACTTTACCACAATGGTCACACACAAGGCTGGCGACTCCCTGACCACTGCACGATCCTTCAAGCTGAGCTGGTGGCGATTCAGCAGGCATTGTCACATGCCCTAAGACATCGACTCCGATCTGTCATACATGTTGACTCCACCTCTGCAATCAATGCCCTCTCCCATCCTCAACCACAGAACAATGTTCACCTCATCACATCGATCCTGAGCATAATGACCTTAGAAGCTCAGGGTAACAGATCGACATTGAACTCGATCCCCAGCCATGCTGGCAGCCGGGGAAATGATGCGACGGATGATGCAGCCAAGGAAGGCAGCCATAGATTATCCACATGTTGGCATTACTGTTCCCATCAGCCTACGACAGACCAAACTGGTAACCGCCAGAGCAATGAAACTTATGGGGGAGGTCCTAGGTGATACCCCATCTCCACAGTGGTACCGAGCAGCGACTCAGGGAGAACCTCATTCATATGATAGAAGCTGATCCAAAGCGCAGTGTATCGCCATCCATCGACTTCGTTTGAGCTTTCCCACAGCCAAGATGATGGTATACAGGGCTAAGGAGATGTGCCAGCACTGCCAGCACGTTGTCCGGCGCCCCCAATACACTATCTTCTGGAGTGCGAAGTTACTGGGACACTCTGCAGGCAACTAGCACTGATATCCCCTTCCGAAGAGGACCCAGAGATGATTGCGGCTACACTAGTGTACCATGGAGTCAACGAACCAGACAAGCTGTTGCCCGTGATAACGACATATCCTCCTCCTCGCTAGTGTCCACAGTTAGGAGTACATACGATGTTGTCGCTTATGAGATGTACCAGATGAATTGACCAGAAGAGTGCTTGAGCAGCATGCGTTGCATCATTGTAGAATCCTTTCTCCTTCAGGAGCCAGAGACGGGTCATCGCAAGATTAAGACCCGTGCCAGGACTCTGGTCTTGGCGAACATTATACATACATACCCTGTGCTGTACTTTCTGCAAGACTGATGGACTGAACACATCGACTCCAGGCTGAGGGACTGATTATCTCAAACTCCTCCTCTCCTTATACCTTCCTGCTTTATATAAGACTGATGAAGCTACTGTGTGGCGAAACATTTCTTTAATAAAGATTGCTGCCCCAATTTACATGGAATGTACATGTATTTGTGGCAATGCACTAGCCAACCAATATGATCTACATGGTCTTAACTGCTAGAAAAATCAAGGACTGGCATGCAAGACACAATGAAGTCAAGGACATCATAGAAAGAGGAGCCTTGCTACAGGTGGATGGCCAGCCGAGAGAGAGCCCTGATTCCTAGCGCTCACAATCTTGCAAACCGCCCCGACAAGATCACTATCTGTCCTTGGAAGAATGACAGGTTTTCAACATGGGACTATACCTGCATATCCACTCTGGCTGACACCTACATCTGTCAGTGTTGGGCAACAGGGAAGTGCTGAAGATCACAGAGATGAATACAAGATCAGGAAGTACAGGGACATAAGCCACCAGTATCAATTTGTCACAGTGGGATGAAAGACCTTCGGATCATGGGAAAAGAAGGCCACATGCTTCGTCAAAGAAATGGGTTCCAGACTCATTGACACCACCAGGACCCGAGGGCGGCAAACGTTGTGGGGGAAACTTAAATGCCAAATTCCTTTCCGATATAATAAAGATAAAACATAAAGGTGACGGCCCAGAATTCTTGCAGCCGTGATTCAAGGAGTCTGAGCTAATATCCCCATACTGAAGCTGTAGAATGGTGAATAACTAATTAAAATTTGCCCCAAAGGAGCCTGTATTTCAAACATTTCACATATGATTATAAATGTGATGTTGCTCACTAATGATGGGCACAAAGCCCGCAATTCACGGGGTCTGTTGGTAACCCCTATCAAATCCCTTATCTGCCTATTAGCTGCAGCTTACACAAGCTGGGTATTGTAACTGACCCATATACCTTGTTCTTGGGAAGGTTTATTGACCCCGAGAATGATGTTTTGAGTAGGCTGCTTCCACAGATACGTCATCATAATGACCTATCACTCTTAATGCATCACAATCACTCTTTATCCATGGTAGGGAGAAATTTCCCCAGTGGTCGCTTATGTCTGAGTGCACATCGCGGAAACACTTTACACTTCATCGCGGATTACTACACTCGTGTTAGCACTCTTTACACTAGATAAACTTGCTAGTGGAGATTGTTAGCATTTCAGAGTCTACTTCACAAATTCACTGTTGTCTTTGTTCTCAGCGGGAGATTTCATGACATCCACGCTCTGAATACTTAGTAAATCTGGCTTGCGACCCTGCGTAGTGCTCCTCAGCACCTCATTACACAAAAAAAATGCTGATCCCAACTTTAGAGACATTCACTGCTAGCTTTCGCAACAGAGCTTAACACAAGAGGGTTGTTTTCTTGTTGTTAAGCTGTGGGCTGATAGTCATAATACTCCTGACTTGTAGATCAAGTGGGCAGAGATTTCCAAGTACTTTTCCAACTATGGGGAAAAAGCAATTACTCTAGGCTTAAACTTGTAGGTGTAGTTGCCCAGAAATGATAACAAGGAGAAAGGCGTGTCTGGGGGTGCCTTCTACACATATAGCTTTAATAAAGCTGTTGTGGGAACAAAGATGTGGAAGAATTCACTAGCCCCTTCCAAGAGGGTTAAGCCCCTCAGAAGGCCGAAGGGGCTAAGAGATATCCACCCCTTCAAAACTGGATATTTTTTCTCTACACACACACACACACACACATACACACACACACACACACACACACACACACACACACACACATACTCACAAACACACACATACCAAGTGAGTATGTGGCTACCACCACACTACACTACTATGTACTCACTCCCTCTGCTGTGTTTTCTGCTGTTTTCCGTGTGTATTCATTGCCAGAGCTGTGCATCCGAGTGCCTGAGGCCACTCGAAGGTACGTGGATCACCATGCCATGTGAATCACTAAGCCATGTGTGGACGAAGCCATATGGATCCCGAAGCCATGTGGATCACCAAACCACGTGCAGCAAGCCACACAGAGTGTCGATGACGCCATGTGGATCTACAAGCCACATAGATCACCAAGCCACGAACACGAAGCCACACGGGGTGTGGACGATGCCACGTGGATCTACAAGCCACGTGGGTTACCAAGCCAGACGTCCAAGGCCACTTGCTGTGGTCTGCTGCCACATCACTTCACTGATGTCACCGACTTCACGACGTCACGATGTCCGCCTGACGTCACCTCCTGATGTCTCTCCATGACATCCCTCATGATGTCACATCGAGTGTTCTAGTAATTATTTCAGGATTCTCGAGAAGATTGAGAGAAGATATATATCATGTGTTAATTAATTCCTCTCAGTCAGTGTTTTCTCATGTTCGTGTATAGCTTAGTGTCGATTTTTGCACAGAAAAGCATAATTTGCTAGTGTAAGCCATGTAGTACCGCATGTGCAGTGCGGGTGTAAGGCAGTTTTTCATGTGTCCTGTATGGTCTTGAGCCCAGACCACTGTGTAGCACCTCATGTTACTTGTCACCCAGTATGACCTGTGTGTTTGACAGCTGATATCAGTCAGCCCTGAACGTCCGAGCCTCTTGTACAGAAAACTTTTTATATTCACCGCTCGTGATGCCCTGCAGAATCGTACTTGCTATGATTCCCGTCGAGATTTGTTTCACTCCACCTCCAGACCATCAGAGCACAATTATATGTAGAGAAACAAGTCTGGGGACACTTAGACTAACCTCTGCTATAACTCCAACTGCCAAGAGAATGACATTCGTCAAGCCGCAGTTAGCCCTGTCGGCAGGCGCTGTGTCAGCCTCCTGTCATAGCTTCAGTGAGCAGCCTGCACAAAGATGATGTCACTTTGACTGCTAGCCCGCTCACTGCAGTATGGTGTATGATGTTACGACTCCCAGACGTTTCACCGAGTCGTCTCTGCCACGACTCACTCCACGCTCGCTGGCAGTGATAGCCCCAGCGACAGTACCAGTCGAGAAATGTCCTCCTGAGTCACTTGGCAGAAGAAGTCCTGCCCAGTTGCCGAGTACCAACGACTCCTCACTCAAGGGCACCAGCAGGTTGTGCCCCAGGTTCAGTGAACCTGCAGCGACTCTTACGATGATTGCTTCACCTTTCCAGAGGAGACCATTCCCTGTTACGTCGCAGCTCAGCCTCAGCGATGTCTCCTGTGTTGCAATATCTGTCCAGATGCAGGAAGGCGTGCAGTGATGCCCATCGAGGCTCACTGCCTATGACCACGATGTTTAGCACACCCCACCTTTTTTCTTCCCTCCCTGAAGGAAGTTTTTTTTTTCCATGTCCATGTATGTATATATATATATATATGTTTTTATTTTGTGTTCTGTGCTCTGTTCCTGTGAGAGAGAGACCGAGTTTTTTTACCGTCAGTCATGGTCGGGGTCGACCATGTGGTAGGTGGCCGAGTGAAATGTAGCCAGTGAGCCTACATGCCTGCCTAATTCCCATAGTTTCCACCAGAGGCCAGGCCTCTCGGTGGGCATGCCAGCCTGCCCACTCCTACCTCTACTTCCCTTTCTCAGCAGCCTTCACTCAGTCAACAACGCCTACTCCTCTCTCCCTCACTGGGCTTGGCCTTCCCAGGCCATGGGCACTTAACACACTGCCTGTGTACCCCACAATATTGCAAATAAAGTAAGAAGCCTCCAAAGCCTTATCTTTGAACCCCGCTCTGCAGGAATGACCAATATGCGGGTAAAGAGATGGGAGAGGCGAGAGGGATAGAGTGGCCCATTGCCGAAAAGAGAGAGTGGGGGAGTGAGGGGGGGAAAAGGATGGTTAGAGGGAGGCAGGGGGAGAGATGGTTAGAGGGAGTGGGAGGGGCAGAGTGATGGAGAGGTTGGGAATGGAAGATTATGTTGGCCTGGTAGCAGATGCGTGTGTGTGTGTGTGTGTGTGTGTGTGTGTGTGTGTGAGAGAGAGAGAGAGAGAGAGAGAGAGAGAGAGAGAGAGAGAGAGAGAGAGAGAGAGAGAGAGAGAGAGAGAGAGAGAGAATGATAGGATGGGAGATGAGAGAGGGGAGAGAGACAGAGTGGCTGGGTAATAGAAGGAAAAAGAGAGTTGAGAGTGAGGGGGGGAAGGATGGTTAGAGGGGGGAGGGGGAGAGGTGGTTAGAGGGAGTGGGAAGGACAAAGTGATGGAGAGGTGTGTGTGTGTGTGTGTATGTGTGTGTGTGTTCATGTGTGTATTCGTGTGTTGGGGGTGGGGGGAGCTGCAAGGAGGAAGTAGATAGTTAGGGGGAGGGGGAGAGATAGAGGGAGGGGGAGAGATTGTTAGGGGGAGGGGGATAGATGGTTAGGGTAGGGGGATAGATTGTTAGGGGGAGGGGGAGAGATGGTTAGGGGGAGGGGGACAGATGGTTAGGGGGAGGGGGATAGATGGTTAGGGGGAAGGGGAGAGATGGTTAGAGGGTAGGGGAGGGTAGGGGTAGTTGGTATATGGTTGAAAAGTAACCGTTACACTCACTCTGTCATGTAGGCTCACAGGTCCCTGTGTATGTGTACTGTTATTGTGGCCTAAAACTCTCTACACCACAGACTCAATTCTGTAGTCCCAGCTCTGTTTCCTAGTAATGCTACCTTCTACACTGATTGCACTTTCTGGATTTAAGTACTTATTACTGTTGGTTATTATCCTGTTCCTTGCTCACACTGAGAGAGGACCTTCTTGCTTACAGTTGGCAGGACCTAGATACTTACCCGGCCCTCAACACCACGTTTAGGCGAGTACATACGGCTGGCAGTGTTGAACTCGTTGACTCCTGACTCCTGGTTCCACTTCAGTTTCTTCTCTATCTGTGTTTCGATCCCATTTACAATACTTCAATCACAGCACTAGATTTGCACTTCACTGACTGCCTTGGGGTGACACCTTATCACTTATCATTTATGAGGCTGGCACTGATGCCTGGCCGCAGGAGACCACGACTCAGTGTTGTACCACTTGTTATTATCTAACACGCTGTTATTATCTAATACACATGTTATTTCTAATACACTGTTGCTATCCAATACACTTGCTATTATCTAATGCACTACACTATCAAGATGTGAACGTTACTGATTAGATGGACTCTTTCATTATTTATTATGGACACCGTTGCTTAGAGAAAAAATCAACGTCCCAGTATAATTGAGTTATTTTCCTTTTTTTTCCCCTCACTTTGTGCACTACCTCATCGGTCCTTGACTTACAATTAGCTCTCTGGCTGGGATCACACTTATTATTTTTAAATTTGCAGTAATGTTGGCTTGTGGCAACACTGCCAATGCCCGGCTCTAGGCCTTCTCTCCCCACTTCAAGCACTGGAGTTTACCTGGAGAGAGTTCCGGGGGTCAACGCCCCCGCGGCCCGGTCTGTGACCAGGCCTCCTGGTGGATCAGAGCCTGATCAACCAGGCTGTTAATGCAGGCTGCACGCAAACCAACGCACGAGCCACAGCTCGGCTGGTCAGGAACCGACTTTAGGTGCTTGTCCAGTGCCAGCTTGAAGACTGCAAGGGGTCTGTTGGTAATCCCCCTTATGTATGCTGGGAGGCAGTTGAACAGTCTCGGGCCCCTGACACTTATTGTATGGTCTCTTAACGTGCTAGTGACACCCCTGCTTTTCACTGGGGGGATGTTGCATCGTCTGCCAAGTCTTTTGCTTTCGTAGTGAGTGATTTTCGTGAGCAAGTTCGGTACTAGTCCCTCTAGGATTTTCCAGGTGTATATAATCATGTATCTCTCCCGCCTGCGTTCCAGGGAATACAGGTTCAGGAACCTCAAGCGCTCCCAGTAATTGAGGTGTTTTATCTCCGTTATGCGCGCCGTGAAGGTTCTCTGTACATTTTCTAGGTCAGCAATTTCACCTGCCTTGAAAGGTGCTGTTAGTGTGCAGCAACATTCCAGCCTAGATAGAACAAGTGACCTGAAGAGTGTCATCATGGGCTTGGCCTCCCTAGTTTTGAAGGTTCTCATTATCCATCCTGTCATTTTTCTAGCAGATGCGATTGATACAATGTTATGGTCCTTGAAGGTGAGATCCTCCGACATGATCACTCCCAGGTCTTTGACGTTGGTGTTTCGCTCTATTTTGTGGCCAGAATTTGTTTTGTATTCTGATGAAGATTTAATTTCCTCGTGTTTACCATATCTAAGTAATTGAAATTTGTCATCGTTGAACTTCATTTTGTTTTCTGCAGCCCACTGAAAGATTTGGTTGATGTCCGCCTGGAGCCTTGCAGTGTCTGCAATGTAAGACACTGTCATGCAGATTCGGGTGTCATCTGCAAAGGAAGACACGGTGTTGTGGCTGACATCCTTATCTATGTCGGATATGAGGATGAGGAACAAGATGGGAGCGAGTACTGTGCCTTGTGGAACAGAGCTTTTCACCGTAGCTGCCTCGGACTTTACTCTGTTGACGACTACTCTCTGTGTTCTGTTAGTGAGGAAATTATAGATCCATCGACCGACTTTTCCTGTTATTCCTTTAGCACGCATTTTGTGCGCTATTACGCCATGGTCACACTTGTCGAAGGTTTTTGCAAAGTCTGTATATATTACATCTGCATTCTTTTTGTCTTCTAGTGCATCTAGGACCTTGTCGTAGTGATCCAATAGTTGAGACAGGCAGGAGCGACCCGTTCTAAACCCATGTTGCCCTGGGTTGTGTAACTGATGGGTTTCTAGATGGGTGGTGATCTTGCTTCTTAGGACCCTTTCAAAGATTTTTATGATATGGGATGTTAGTGCTATCGGTCTGTAGTTCTTTGCTGTTGCTTTACTGCCCCCTTTGTGGAGTGGGGCTATGTCTGTTGTTTTTAGTAACTGTGGGACGACCCCCGTGTCCATGCTCCCTCTCCATAGGATAGAAAAGGCTCGTGATAGGGGCTTCTTGCAGTTCTTGATGAACACGGAGTTCCATGAGTCTGGCCCTGGGGCAGAGTGCATGGGCATGTCATTTATCGCCTGTTCGAAGTCATTTGGCGTCAGGATAACATCGGATAGGCTTGTGTTAACCAAATTCTGTGGCTCTCTCATAAAAAATTCATTTTGATCTTCGACTCTCAGTCTGGTTAGCGGCTTGCTAAGTGTTAGAACCCAAAACCCATGAACACTGATTATACTGTTACTCCCGACGACAACCAGGGCGCGTGTGTGTGTGTTAGTTACCATATTGTACTAGGCACATGTCGATTAGACACTAGGCCTGTTGTATATGTGTGTGAGGGGGGACGTGTTGTGTGTGTGTGCGCGTGCATGTGTATGTGTGTACTCACCTAGTTGTACTCACCTACTTGAGGTTGCACGGGTCCAGTCCAAGCTCCTGACCCCGCCTCTTCACTGGTCGCTACTAGGTCACTCTCCCTGAACCGTGAGCTTTATCATACCTCTACTTAAAGCTATGTATGGATCCTGCCTCCACTACATCGCTTCCCAAACTATTCCACTTCCTGATTACTCTGTGGCTGAAGAAATACTTCCTAACATCCCAGTGATTCATCTGTGTCTTCAACTTCCAACTGTGCCCCCTTGTTGCTGTGTCCCATCTCTGGAACATCCTGTCTTTGTTCACCTTGTCAATTCCTCTCAGTATTTTGTATGTCGTTATCATGTCCCCCCTATCTCTCCTGTCCTCCAGTGTCGTCAGGTTGATTTCCCTTAACCTCTCCTCATAGGACATACCTCTTAGCTCTGGAACTAGGCTTGTTGCAAACCTTTGCACTTTCTCTAGTTCCTTTACGTGCTTGGCTAAGCGTGGGTTCCAAACTAGTGCCGAATACTCCAATATGGGCCTAACGTACACAGTGTACAGGGTCCTGAACTATTCCTTATTAAGATGTCGGAATGCTGTTCTGAGGTTTGCTAGGCGCCCATGTGCTGTACTCATGTTTACTAGGCCTTAGACAAGGATGTGTGATGTCACCGTGGTTGTTTAATATATTTATAGATGGGTTGTAAGAGAAGTAAATGCGAGGGTCTTGGCAAGAGGCGTGGAGTTAAAAGATAAAGAATCACACACAAAGTGGGAGTTGTCACAGCTGCTCTTTGCTGATGACACTGTGCTCTTGGGAGATTCTGAAGAGAAGTTGCAGAGATTGGTGGATGAATTTGGTAGGGTGTGCAAAAGAAGAAAATTAAAGGTGAATACAGGAAAGAGTAAGGTTATGAGAATAACAGAAAGATTAGGTGATGAAAGATTGGATATCAGATTGGAGGGAGAGAGTATGGAGGAGGTGAACGTATTCAGATATTTGGGAGTGGACGTGTCAGCGGATGGGTCTATGAAAGATGAGGTGAATCATAGAATTGATGAGGGAAAAAGAGTGAGTGGTGCACTTAGGAGTCTGTGGAGACAAAGAACTTTGTCCTTGGAGGCAAAGAGGGAAATGTATGAGAGTATAGTTTTACCAACGCTCTTATATGGGTGTGAAGCATGGGTGATGAATGTTGCAGCGAGGAGAAGGCTGGAGGCAGTGGAGATGTCATGTCTGTGGGCAATGTGTGGTGTGAATATAATGCAGAGAATTCGTAGTTTGGAAGTTAGGAGGAGGTGCGGGATTACCAAAACTGTTGTCCAGAGGGCTGAGGAAGGGTTGTTGAGGTGGTTCGGACATGTAGAGAGAATGGAGCGAAACAAAATAACTTCAAGAGTGTATCAGTCTGTAGTGGAAGGAAGGCGGGGTAGGGGTCGGCCTAGGAAAGGTTGGAGGGAGGGGGTAAAGGAGGTTTTGTGTGCGAGGGGCTTGGACTTCCAGCAGGCATGCGTGAGCGTGTTTGATAGGAGTGAATGGAGACAAATGGTTTATAATACTTGACGTGCTGTTGGAGTGTGAGCAAAGTAACATTTATGAAGGGATTCAGGGAAACCGGCAGGCCGGACTTGAGTCCTGGAGATGGGAAGTACAGTGCCTGCACTCTGAAGGAGGGGTGTTAATGTTGCAGTTTAAAAACTGTAGTGTAAAGCACCCTTCTGGCAAAACAGTGATGGAGTGAATGATGGTGAAAGTTTTTCTTTTTCGGGCCACCCTGCCTTGGTGGGAATCGGCCAGTGTGATAATAAAAATAATAAAAATAAAAAAAATAATATTAATAAGGTCTTGAGGATGTCTCTCCAAGAGAGAACCCGCAGTAATGGATTTAAATTGGATAAGTTTAGATTTAGAAAGGACATAGGAAAGTATTGGTTTGGAAATAGGGTAGTAGATGAGTGGAACAGTCTACCTAGTTGGGTTATTGAGGCTGGGACTTTGGGTAGTTTCAAATTTAGGTTGGATAAGTACATGAGTGGATTTGAGTGGGACTTTCACATCAGTGCTTATTTCTTGGGTGGCATTGAAAATTGGGTTGGGCAAATGTTTTGTTAGTGGGATGAATTGTAAGGACCTGCCTAGTATGGGCCAACAGGCCTCCTGCAGTGTTCCTCCTTTCTTATGTTCTTATGTTCTTATGATTACACAAATATCCCACACACAGAAGAGAAGAAATTGCGACGACGTCTCGGTCCGACTTAAACCATTTACAAAGTCACACTCCATGTGACTTTGTAAATGGTCCAAGTCGGACCGAAATGTCGTCGTAATCTTCTCTCTTCTATGTGTGGGTTATTTGTGTATCATTCCAGTCACGGTATTGTGCCTTTTTTTGTTACTCAGTCTGATTACCTGGTCCTTGACTGTTGTTTTCCTCCTGACGTGGCTGTACAACAGCTTCGGGTCAGATTTGGCTCTCGCTGCTATGTCATTTTCATATTGCCGTTCGGCCTCCCTTCTTACCTGTGCATATCCGTTTCTGGCTCTCCGACTTCTCTCCTTATTTTCCTGGTCCCTTTGCCTTCTTTGTTTCTTCCATTCTCTAGCAGGAGTTGGTTTTGGCCTCCCTACGCCTCTGGGTGAACCAATGGCTCTTTCTGGCCTTCTCGTTTTTGTTACCCTTGTTCACAAACCTCTCCTCAGTTTCCTTGCATATTATAGTCACATATTCCATCATCTCGTTTACTGACTTCCCTGCCAGTTCTGTCTCACTGAACTCCATGAAGGAAATTCATCATGCCTGCATAGTCCCATCTCTTGTACTGTGGCTTCATCCGTCCAGCCCTTCTTGCTTCTCTCTTCACTTGTAACTCTACTATGTATTCAAAGCTCAGAGCCTCATGGTCACTGGCCCCGAGAAGTCTTTCATATGTGATGTCCTCAATATCTTCCCTACTCAAGGTGAATACTAGGTCCAGTCTCGCTGGTTCATCCTCTCCTCTCTCTCTGGTAGTGTCCCTTATGTGTTGGTACATGAAATTTTTCAGTACCACCTCCATCATCGTAGTCCTCCACGTTCCTGGGCCCCCATGTGGCTCCAGGTTCTCCCAGTCAATTTCATTGTGGTTGAAGTCACCCATAATCAGTAGCTTTGCTCTGCTCGCATGAGCCCTTCTGGCCACCTCTGCCAGTGTTTCCACCATCGCTCTGTTGCTCTAATCATACTCTTGCCTTGGCCTCCTGCTGTTCTGTGGTGGGTTATACATCAATGCAATTACCTGCTGGGACCTCTAGACTGAAGTGTTCCAATTATGTAATCTCTTGCTTCTTCTCTGTCTCCCCTCTCCAGCTCATCAATATCCCATTAGTTTTTGATGAGCAGTGCTACTCCACCCACTCTGTTCCCTCTGTCTTTCCTCTGGATCTGATATCCCTTTGGAAAGATGGCGTCTGTTATCATTCTTGTGAGTTTGGTTTCTGTGGGAGCTATGATGTCCAGTGATACCTCTTTGACTCTTTTGTGGCACTCCTCCCAATTATTCATTATTCCATCCACACTGGTGTACCATACCTTCAGTTTGTTCTCCAACACTGTGTTCTGTAGGGTCTGTGAGGGTGGGAGATGTAAGTGCAGACTGTGGTTTGTGTTGGGATAGCGTGTTTGGTTGTGGGGTTCTGGGGGCAGTTCTGTGTGTGCTTGTGCTTGTTGCTCTTCCCTGCTCTTGTTGTCTTTTGCTGATTCTGTCCTTGTCTCTCCTCCTAGCCACTTCCACCTTTGTGTCCTCTCCCTCAGCTCCTGTCGTTCTGTTAATGTTCTGCCTCAGTCCAGGAACACCCTCTTGTATGTTGTCGATTCTTTCAGCCATGGTTTCTCTTGCAGGATCCTGGTTCGCACCATTTCTGTCTTGAAAATCAGCTTGACCCTCCGATGTCTTCCCTTCAAGTACCCCATATTCTCTGAAAATTTGCTATCTCACTCATGTCCTCCTCACCTATTGCTTTGATGATGTTTTCAAACTTCTGTTTTTCTTCCTGCTGTTTATTGTGTGTCCTCCCTTTGCTCTCCTGAAGCCCATGAATAAACTTTGATTTCCCCCTCTCCTTCTACCATTGCCTTTCCGTCTGTGTCTCGGGGTTCCGTTTGTACATGGCTGTTGTCTCCCTTATTATTTCCTGTAGCTATCGGTGGCATGGTCGTGCCTCTGCCTGCCTCCCTCACCACCCTTTCCCCCTCCCCCACAACTAACTCTGCTCTCAACTTCGCTCACCCTTCATTCTTCGGCCATACTTGGTACAGTGATAGGGCCTAGGCATAAGTTTTGTCTCCGTTGTTTTCGTTTGACTTCTCGTTCAGTATGGGTGTACCATCTACCGATGCTACGTCTCCTCTGGGCAATAGCCCTGTAACACTTGTGTTTGTGTGGGTGTGGGTGTGTGCATGTGAATGCGAGTATGTGAGAACTCACTTATTTGTGTTCCTCTACTCAATTACCTCCAGATTATTCCACTTTCTGAATCTTCTGTGGCTGTAGAAATACTTCTTAACATCCCTGTGACTCATCTGAGTTTGTTTTCAAATTCCTCTTAGATCTCCTTCAGAATTTTATAAGTTGTTATCATGTACCCGCTCTCACTACTGTCCTCATCAGGTTAATTCCCTTAATTCCTTTAAGTTCTCTTCATAGGACAAACCCCTTAGCTCCGAGACTGAAGTTGTTGCAAAAAATTGCGCTTTCCGTGTGTGTGTGTGTGTGTATGTGTGTGTGTGTGTGTGTGTGTGTGTGTGTGTGTGTGTGTGTGTGTGTGTGTGTGTGTGTGTGTGTGTGTGTGTGTGTGTGTGTGTGTGTGTGTGTGTGTGTGTTCCTGTTTCTGAGCATTGCAGAAACAGGTTCCCAAATCCCATGATGAAGTGGAAGAGGAGGTGAGAGGGCATTGCGAGCGAGACTTGTGGGCAGCAAGATTCATGTGCACCATGAACAACTTTGAGAGCAGATAATTAGTGAGTTCTTCAACATGGGGGAGAAGGTAGGGAAAATATCTGCAGAGAGCAGGGAAAGGGAGAGATTGGATGCAGTTGGTGAAGCAATGCTGGAAAGCTTGGAGGAGGATCAAAAGGAAGCGAAGAATGAACTGGAGATGATGATGGAAAGGGACAATTAGTTGGAAGCAGGAAAGGCAGCAGCAGGTGAGGGGACTGAATGAAGAGAAAAGACTAAAAACATTGCTGCAGAATTATTCTCAAGTAATCAGGAGGTGCAGGAGATGATGATGGGAATAGCAACGTATGCGTTCAAATTAGTCACAAAAATATGGAGGGAAAGTAAATGCTAAGAGGAAAGAGAGAGAGACACAGAGGTCGGTGATTATTCACTGTCCTCTGTATACTGAAGGGAGGACTCATGCTGAAAGAGATAAGCGAAAGAATAGATTTAAAAAAATCATTAACCAAACTAGTATAGAGGATGAATTGCTCCAGGAGACAAAGGGTTGATAGGTAAAGTAAAATATTGCCGGCGGTATGACGACTGAGACAAAAGAAAGAAGGAAAGGGAACAAATAAGAGAGAGAGAGAACAAAGTGCAAATTGTAAGTGGCTCTGAACCCAAATATATGTATGAAAACATCAATGATCGGTCTTGATGTCTACAGTACCTGTGCTGCAGTAATATCTAAATATATTATATATATATATATATATATATATATATATATATATATATATATATATATATATATATATATATATATATAATTGTAGCCACGAACGAGTGGTACTGATCAATAACAACACTGCGCTAGCCAAGGATTCGAACCCATGTTGTACTGGCCTGTTTCATGGTAAGCGAGAACCACAGGACCACCCAACCCTACAAGAATGGCGCAGTCAGCACACAGCTAGCTGTTGGGCCGCCATCCGACGGCATACGGAGGTGTGGGAGCTTCTAAGCTAATTTCATTCTCATCTCTGTTTGGTGTATTAGCCTCACGAGCAATAATTATATATTATTTTGCGCTTACCATGAGGCAAGCCAGTATAACAAGGGTTCGAATTCTTGGCTAGCGCAGTATTGTTATTGATCATTGTTACTCGTTCATGGCTACAGTAATATATAAATGCTGCTCGTGAAGCTAGTACACCAAACAGGGATGAGAATGAAATTAGCTTAGAAGCTCCCACACCTCCGTATGTCCTCGGATGGCGGCCCAACAGCTAGCTGTGTGCTGGCTGCACCATTCTTGTAGGGTTGGGTGGTCCTGTAGTTTAAAGCGTCATGTGGTTCTCGCTTACCATGAGGCAGGCCAGTACAACATGGGTTCGAATCCTTGGCTAGCGCAGTGTTGTTATTGATATATATATATATATATATATATATATATATATATATATATATATATATATATATATATATATATATATATATATATATATATATGTCGTGCCGAATAGGCAGAACTTGCGATCTTGGCTTAAATAGCAACGCTCATCTTGCCATATAAGACAAGAAAAAATTTGTGTATGCAATAATTTCGCCAAAATCATTCTGAACCTAACGAAAAAAATATATTTCACTGTGTTTGTTTAGTATTAAATTATTGTAAACAAATCTAAAATATATATAGTTGGGTTAGGCTAAAATAAATTGTTCTTGTTATAATAAGGTTAGGTAAGTTTTCTAAGATTCTTTTGGTGCAAAATTAATTTTTTTTACATTATCATTAATGAAAAAATATATTTTTAAACGTATAAGAACATTTTTTAGAAAGGACTTAATTTTAAATGAGTTCTTGCTAACTGACCAGTTTTACATATTCGGCACGACATATATATATATATATATATATATATATATATATATATATATATATATATATATATATATATATATATATATATATATATATATATATATATATATATATATATATATATATATATATATATATATATATATATATGTATATATATATATATATATATATATATATATATATATATATATATATATATATATATATATATATATATATATATATATATATATATATATATATATATATATATATATATGCAAAACAACCACTCTGAAAGAATAGAGAAATTCCAAGCGCTTTCGTGACTACTCACATTATCAAGGAACTATGTTCCTAGAGTGGTTGTTTTGCATATTCTGAAATCACCTGTTTACTGTGATCTTATTGTGTGTGTGTGTGTGTGTGTGTGTGTGTGTGTGTGTGTGTGTGTGTGTGTGTGTATGTGTGTGTGTTTGTGTGTGTACTCACCTAATTGTGGTTGCAGGGGTCGAGACTCAGCTCCTGGCCCCGCCTCTTCACTGATCGCTACTGGATCCTCTCTCTCTCTCTGCTTCCTGAGCTTTGTCATACCTCTTCTTAAAACTATGTATGGTTCCTGCCTCCACTACTTCACTTGCTAGGCTATTCCACTTGCTGACAACTCTATGACTGAAGAAATACTTCCTAACGTCCCTGTGACTCGTCTGAGTCTTCAGCTTCCAGTTGTGACCCCTTGTCCCTGTGTCCCCTCTCTGGAACATCCTATCTCTGTCCACCTTGTCTATTCCCCGCAGTATCTTGTATGTCGTTATCATGTCTCCCCTGACCCTTCTGTCCTCCAGTGTCGTCAGTCCGATTTCCCTTAACCTTTCCTCGTACGACATTCCCTTGAGCTCTGGGACTAGCCTTGTTGCAAACCTTTGTACTTTCTCTAACTTCTTGACGTGCTTGACCAGGTGTGGGTTCCAGACTGGTGCTGCATACTCCAGTATGGGCCTAACATACACAGTGTACAGTGTCTTGAACGATTCCTTATTAAGGTATCGGAACGCTATTCTCAGGTTTGCCAGGCGCCCGTATGCTGCAGCAGTTATTTGGTTGATGTGTGCCTCCGGTGATGTGTGTGTGTGTGTGTGTGTGTAAAGAGGAACTTAGCAAACCTTTGGCTAATGTTTTCAACATATCACTACAAACTGGCATAGTGCCAGATAAGTGTTAAATGGCAAATGTAATACCCATTTACAAGGCAGGTGACAGGACCTTAGCTTCGAAATATAGACCAATAAGTCTTACCTCCATAGTGGGAAAATTTATGGAATTAATAATTGCCGAAGCAATTCGTAG
The DNA here is from genome assembly GCF_038502225.1 of Cherax quadricarinatus. NCBI lineage: Eukaryota > Metazoa > Arthropoda > Malacostraca > Decapoda > Parastacidae > Cherax > Cherax quadricarinatus. The sequence goes on along the minus strand of NC_091325.1, from coordinate 31,172,058 downwards.
CCATCTCGAAAGGCATAAATTGAATAATGAATCTCAGCACGGTTTTACAAAGGGGCGTTCCTGTCTTACGAATTTACTAACTTTCTTCACTAAGGTATTTGAGGAGGTAAATCATGGTATTGAATATAATATTATCCACATGGACTTCAGTAAGGCTTTCGATAGAGTTCCACATCAGAGGCTATTGAGGAAACTTAAGGCACACGGAATAGGAGGAGAAATTTTTTCCTGGGTAGAAGCATGGTTGACAATTTGGCAACAGAGAGTTTGCATAAATGGGGAGAAATCAGAATGGGAGCATGGCACAAGCAGTGTTCCTCAGGGGTCAGTGTTGGGCCCGTTGTTGTTCACAATCTACATAAACAACATAGATGAGGGAATAAATAGCGACATATGCAGATTTGCTGACAACACCAAAAGAGGCCATCCAATTCATTCTAATGAGGACATTAGAGCACTCCAGGAGGACTTGAATGCAATTGTCGGAGAAGTGGCAGATGCGGTTTAATATAGACAAATGCAAAATTCTAAATGTTAGAAAGGAAAATAACCATGACACCTATAAACTAAATAATGTAGATCTTAATATTACTGATTGTGAAAAAGATTTAGGAGTTCTGATTAGCAGTAACATGAAACCAAGGCAACAGTGCATTAGTGTTCGCAATAAAGCTAACGGAGTCCTTGGCTTCATATCAAGAAGCATAAATAATAGAAGTCCTCAGGTTGTTCTTTAACTTTATATATCCTTCGTTAGGCCTTTTGTAGATTATGCTGCACCGTTCTGGTCACCATATTACAGAATGGATATAGATGCACTGGAAAACGTACAGAGGAGGATGACAAAGTTGATCCTATGCATCAGATATCTTCCCTATGAAGATTGACTGAGGGCTCTGAATCTGTACTCTCTCTCGAAAGGCGTAGAATTAGTGGGGATATGATTGATGTGTATAATGGAAAACAGGAATGAATAAAGGGGATTTAAATAGCTTGCTAAAATTATCTAGCCTAGACAGGACTCGCAGCAATTGTTTTAAGCTGGAAAAATTCAGATTCAGGAAGGATATATTAAAGCACTGATTTGGTAATAGAGTTGTGGATAAGTGGAACAAACTCCCGAGTACCGTTATAGAAGCTAAAACGTTGTATAGTTTTAAAAATAGGTTAGGTAAATACATGAATGGGTGTGGGTGGGTGAGAGTTGGACCTAACTAGCTGGTGCTAGTTAGGACCAACTCAAGTGGAGATGACTTGACTGGGTGGGCCATTGGTCTAAGCGGGGGGTTGACATGGACCTGCCTCGCATGGGCCAGTAGGCCTGCTGCAGTGTTCCTTCTCTCTTATGTTCTTATATATATATATATATATATATATATATATATATATATATATATATATATATATATATATATATATATATATATATATATATTATATATATATATATATATGTATATATATATATATATATATATATATATGTGTATATATATATATATATATATATATATATATATATATATATATATATATATATATGTATATAATATATGTATATATATATATATATATATATATATATATATATATATATATATATATATATATATATATATATATATATATATATATATATATATATATATATATATATATATATATATATATATATATATATATATATATATATATATATATATATATATATATATAATATGGGGAGGTACCACCTCTAGAACTGTCCTAGGGACCCTCATCCTCAGAGAAAAGAATAAACTTGCTTCAGGGAAAACTCAAGGTTCTCCCTGAAGCTGTTTGAGAATTTTCTCCTACCACCCCCTATATTTCAAGTATGTTTTATTTAAAGACAAAATACATTGGCCAAACATTCACAAAAATACAACAGAAAGTAAAACAACATAGGTAAC